>NW_016806447.1:2464960-2527728 GCF_001698545.2 Rhinopithecus bieti
AAAAAAAAAAAAAAAAAAAAAAAAAGAGAGATAGTTGTAATATAAGACTTAAGACAAAAGACTTGGGAGCCAGGTTGCCTGGATTCAAGTTCCAACTCTGCCTTGGGCATTTTCCTTGTTCTCTTGGTCCCTTAGTTTCCTAATCTCTAATATAGGGATCAAGAAAGTGCATGCCCTAGGGTGTCATGAGGATTAAAGGCATTTATATTTGAGTGTTATTAGCAGTAATTATCTCTCTATTTTCCTGGAAAGATTGTCACATAGTATTATAGAATATTCATAACATACCTAGGTCTTTGTCAGACCCTGCTTCCTCCCTCTTTTATCTGTCAGAGGCATTTCTCCCAAATGAACCTTTGTATTCCTAACTCCACCTCGGCATCTGCTTCCCAGAGGACCCAACCAATATGGAAACTCTGCTAATTTGAAAGGGGGAAAGAGACATTTCATTATTCTACTTGCACTTCTTTGATTACAGATGTGGTCTAATGTTTATTTAATATCTTTATTAGGCTCTGAAATTCCCTGCTTTGTGATGTTCTTTGCCCATTTTTCCTGCTGGGATATTACTGTTTTATTAGTCTGTTTGTATAAGCTCTTTATATAGAAAAGAAATTAGCTATTTCTGTCATAATTTTTTTGATGTATAGAAGTTTTACATTATTATATAGTCAAATGCTGATAAATTACTTTATAATTCTTACTTTTGCTCTTATGTGAAGAAGCCCATTCTCTTTCAGAGATCAGAGTCACTTTAGTCTCTATTTGTTAAGAGTTTACATTTAGTCCATCTAGAATAAATTTCCACAAACATTGTGAAATGAAAATGAAAGTGATTATTTTCTGAATAACCACATCTCTCCAGACCATTTAGTGGACAATCTTGCCCTTTTTGATTAATTTGTCATGTCTTCCAATAGCATTTATTAAAATTTTATATAAGATGGGTTCTTTTCCTGTTACATTACTTTATTTGTCTTTTGCTGTACTCTGTACTTGCTAAATTACTGTAGTTTTATTATCAGTTTTAATATCTGCTGAGTCTCAATCAATAAACTTCTTAGGCTTCTGTGTTTTTTCCAAAGTGCAGTTATAGCACTTTAGATGGTTTCTATACAGAGGTCACTTTCTATTTCTACTCTCCTATGATTGGGAAATTTGTTATTCCTGAGGCTTGTGGTGATGATGATAATAATATGGAGAACTCTCATAATCCTGCTCCATAAAGGAGGAGAAACTCATTTGTGAAACAGGGCTGTTTAAAACACAATATAAATGTGATTAGAATGACCTCTTTAGCTGGTGTAGGTGCCTGTCAGTTTCATCCTATTTTCAAGTTAAGAGTCTGAGGTCCAGAATGTGACAGTGACATCCCAAGGCATAGCAGTGTGTACTTTGCAGTTACATGAAGCAAAGTTTCATGATGAAGGTGTGACCAATAGCATCATCTATTCTTGGATGAAGAAGGTGGTCAATAAATATAAACAGAGAAGTGAGTAGAAAGAGAAGATTATGGACAAAACTTGTTTAGTCACTTCTATTGCCTCCACCAGCATTTTTTCGACAATCCTGGCCAAACTGAGTTTAGAAGGAGAGAGAAAAGGGGAATGACAGGGAGAGCAGTAGACAGAAGATGCCAGCCAGCAGCTGCTGCAGGAGTCCTACTCGGTCATCTCCAGGATGAATACTACCAAGGAAAAACAAAAAACAAACCCCAAAAAGCAGGTATAAACACTTAAAGGACTACAGAATTCCTTTGTAGTAACAATCATGTGCTAGGTAAACTGCAACTGTGAGAATGTGTTTTACTTGCCGCAATTTCATTTAGGGTATAATTAACTCTTTATGTTATCTTAGGTATCTGTTGCCAGTGGATTTCTCTTGACCTCTATGGCGGGAGAGAAAAGACAAATGTTATTTTTTTTCCTCCTTATTTTTTTCACCAAATATTTTGGTGCCTTTTAAGTGGGTTTTTTATAAGCATGTACCTTTCATTCACTCAGATGGATAAATAGGAAAAGGGCAAACAACTCTTTCACGGTCAATAGAGCAAACAAGAATAGGATCACACATGCAGCTGAGGCTTAGAGAGTGAAATAGACTCTATTTGGAGATTCTGTGTTATTAGTCAGCATTCTCCAGAGAAACAAAAACAATGGGATATAATAGAGACATAAGATGAGATTTAATATGGGAATTGGCTCACATGATTCTGGAGGCCATTCTCAAATTGCTATAAAGAAATACCTGAGATTGAGTAATTTATAAGAAAAAAAGATTTAATTGGCTCACAGTTCTGCAGGCTGTACAGGAAGCATGGTGCTGACATCTGCTCAGCTTCTGAGGAAGCCTCAGGAAACTTAAAATCATGGCAGAAGGTGAAGGGGGAGCAGGCACATCACATGGCAAAAGCAGGAGCAAGAGATGGGGAGAGGTGCCACACACTTCTAAATAACCAGATCTTGTGAGAACTCACTCATTATTGCAAGGATAGCACCAAAAGGATGGTGCTAACCCATTTATGAGAAATCAGTCCCCATGATCCAATCACATCCCACCAGACCCCACCTCCAGCATTGGGGATTACATTTCCACATGAGATTTGGGCAGGTACACACTTTCAAACTATATCAGAGGCTGAGAGATGCCATCATCTGCTGTCTGCAAGCTGTAGAACCAGGAAAGCTGGTATAATTCAGTCCAAGTCAACCAGGAGCTCCAGAGTTTTAGGGCAACATAGGACGGATGTCTCAGTTTAAGAAGAGAGATCCAATTTGCCCCTCCCCACCTTTTTGTCCTATTCAGGCCTTCAATGGATTGGATGATGCTGACCCACACTGGAAAGGATGATCTTTTTTACTCCATTCATTTATTCAAATGCTAATCTCTTCTGGAAACATCCTCACAGACACACCTAGACATAATGTTTTACCAGCTATAGAGGCATCCCTTCACCCAGTGAAGTTGACATATAAAATTAACTGTCCATACTATGGGAAGAAAATTTTTCTTTTAACCAGTAACTTTTTACCCTATCTGAAGCAGCTACAATTTTAAAAGATGAAGGTGAAGATAGTTCTTAGGAGGAAATAGATGCTCCTGCGCTGTGCTTAGGGGCCTGCCAGCATCACCTAAGGCTGTTAAGAGTTGGCAAGCTGGGGCTGTGCTATGAAGCCATATTCTGAAATAGTCCCTTCAGAGCAGCAGTTAAACTCCAGACTGGATAAGGAATTTGAAGAGTCTTCTGTGTGGATAATAAAAGGTAATCTGACTTTGAAAAACACCTTGGAGGTGCACATTTTTATAACATTGGAAAACTAGATCAAGTCCTAGGAATAATGAGGCATCATCTCCCTCTGACTAGATGCTGCAGTGCAGGGCAAAGACTAAATTACCCAAAACCAACAATTATCACAAATATTATCTAGAAAAGGAAAGGCATAGTGGTCCTAGGTAAAGATGTTGGTTTTGAAGATGTAAATTATGGCATCATAGAAGATGTATATCAGCATGATAATTCAAAGTATGGATCTAATTGTCAAACAAATTCAGATCTGAATCTTTTTTTTTTCTTTTTTTTGAGACGGAGTCTCACTCAGTCGCCCAGGCTGGAGTGCAGTGGTGCAATCTCGGCTCACAGCAAGCTCTGTCTCCTGGGTTCACGCCATTCTCCTGCCTCAGCCTCCTGAGTAGCTGGGACTACAGGCGCCCACCACCATGCCCTGCTAATTTTTTTGTATTTTTAGTAGAGACAGGGTTTCACCGTGTCAGCCAGGATGGTCTCAATCTCCTGACCTCGTGATCCACACACCCCGGCCTCCGAAAGTGCTGGGATTACAGGCATGAGCCACTGCGCCTGGCCCAGATCTGAATCTGTTACCTTAAGGCTCTGGAACAACGGGTTTCTTCATCTGTGAAGTAGACGTATTATTTCTTACCTCACAGACTTGTTGTAGAAATTAAATGATATAGGTAAGTGAGGTACTTGGCCTAGAACCTGGCATATAAAAAGCACTCAATAAATGGTCGCTATTATCATTATTATTATTTATCATCATCACCCTAGAACAGAAGGAGCTAGGTAGGTTTTCCAGTCCATCCTCCCACTTCTAATTTGTATCACATTTAAATACTTACATAAAACAAAATGAGTCCCTTTCCTGTTTTTAAGAATACTTTAGGAAAAGAAAGTACACAATTTCCTACAGGAATTCTTTCTTATTCATAAATGTTTTCTAGTTTTTCCAAAATCCTCTCATGTTGCAACTTAAACCTATTTCTTCTTGACTAACTTTACTGAAGATGTAAAAGAGTTTCACATCCTCTTTAGTAACCTTCTAAAGACTGTACTTGAAGAAAATTCTGACAGTACTTCTTTCTTTCTCTTTCTTCTATGCCCCACCCCAAACACAGAGCTAACTTCTTCATTGCTTTCACTTCTCTGAGAGGAAATAATAATCTTACTAATGTTGGATTATAGTTCACAGGATGAAAAAAATTACAAGTCCTGAACACTAGGCAATGATTCTCTTGTAATATATCAAGGAATGGGTCTGTACCAAGAAGAATGATGGCAAAGCTGAGTAATTGAGTCAAGTAAATATACCTGTTCCAAATGGGAGAAATTGGCCAAAATGAAGGCACTACAGGCCCCATCCAAGTATAAAATCCAGAGGGGCAGTCAAATCTTAAAGCTCCAAAATGATTTCCTTTGACTCCATGTTGCACATCTAGGTCATGGTGATGCAAAGGGTGGACTCCCATGGCCTTGGGCAGCTCTGCCTCTGTGGCTTTGCAGGGTATAGCCCCACTCCTGGCTGCTTTCAAGTTCTGGCACTGAGTGTCTGCAGCTTTTCCAGGTGCACGGTGCAAGCTGTCAGTGGGTCTATCATTCTGCAGGCTGGAGAATGGTGGCCCTCTTCTCACAGCTCCACTAAGCAGTGCCCTTTTGGGGACTCTGTGTGGGGGCTTCAACCCCACATTTCCTTTCCATACTGACCTAGCAGAGGTTCTCCATGAGGGTTCCACCCCTGCAGCAGACTTCTGTCTGGACATCAAGGTGTTTCTATACATTCTCTGAAATCTAGGCAGAGGCTCCAAACCTCAATTCTTGACTTCTGTGCACCCCTGCAGGCCCAACACCATTTAGAAGACGCCAAGGCTTGGGACTTGGACCCTCTGAAGCAATGGCCTGAGCTCTACATTGGCCCCTTTTAGCCATGACTGGGATGCAGGGCAACAAGTCCTGAGACTGCACAAAGCATCAAGGCCCTGGGCCTTGCCCACAAAACCATTTTTTTCTCCTAGGCCTCTGGGGCTATGATGGGATAGGCTGCCTTGAAGACCTTTGACATGCCCTGGAGATATTTCCCCATTGTTTTATGAGGAATCATTACTTATGCAAATTTCTGCAGCCAGATTGAATTTCTTCTCAGAAAATGGGTTTTTCTTTTCTATTGCATCATCAGGCTGCAAATTGTCTGAACCTTTATGCCCTGCTTCCCTTTTAAACATAAGTTACAATTCCAAACCCATATATTTGTGGATACATAAACCTGAATGCTTTTAATAGCACTCAAGTCTGTCAGATGTAGTGGCTCATGCCTGTAAATCCAGTACTTTGGGAGGTCAAGGCAGGCAGATCACCTGAGGTCAGGAGTTCGAGACCAGCCTGACCAACATGGAGAAACCCCATCTATACTAAAAATACAAAATTAGCTGGGTGTGGTGGCAGGCATCTCTAATCCCAGCTACTCAGGAGGCTCAGGCAGGAGAATCGCTTGAACCCAGGAGGCAGAGGTTGCAGTGAGCCAAGATCGCACCATTGCACTCCAGCTTGGGCAGCAAGAGTGAATCTCTGTCTCAAAAAAAAAAAAAAAAAATAGCACTCAAGTGACTGCTTGAACGTTTTGCTGCTTAGAAATTTCTTCTGCCAGATGCCCTAAATCATCTCTCTCAAGTTAAAACTTCCACAAATCCCTACAGCAGGGTCCAAATGTCCTTAGCTAAAACATAGCAAGAGTCACCTTTATTCCAGTTCCCAAGTTCTTCATCTCCATCTGAGATCACCTCAACCTGGACCTCATTGTCCATATCACTATCAGCATTTTGGTCAAAGTCATTCAACAAATCTCTAGGAAGTTCCAAACTTTCTCGTATTTTCTTGTCCTCTTCTGAGCTCTCCAAACTGTTCCAGCCTCTGCCTGTTACGCGTTGCAAAATCACTTTTACATTTTCAGGTACGTTTATTGCAGCACCCACTCCCAGTACCAATTTACTGTATTAGTCTTTTTTCACACTGCTAATAAAAACATATCTGAGACTGGATAATTTTTGAAGGAAAGAAGTTTAATGCAGTCACAGTTCCACATGGCTGGGGAAGCCTCACAATCATGGCAGAAGGCAAAGGAGAAGCAAAGCCACGTCTTACATGGTGGCGGGAGAGAGAGCTTGTCCAGGGGAACTCCCATTAATAAAACCATCAGATCTTGTGAGACTTTTTCCCTACTATGAGAAAAGTATGGGATAAACCACCCTCATGATTCAGTTGTCTCTACCTGGTCCACTCCTGACACGTGAGGATTATTACAACTCAAGGTGAGATCTGGGTGGGGACACAGCCAAACCATATCAGAGTGATGGGGTCCTGGGGAGAGCGAAGTCCAGCAGGTTCTAATAAAGAGCTTGATTTGTTCGAGGGGTCAATGTCTCAGTCAGTTGGGCTACTATTCGCCTTAGGGTGAATAATTTTAAAATAATAGAAATTTATTTTTATAACTGGAGGCTGGGAAGTCCAGAATCTAGATGCCAAGAGATTTAGGATCTGGTAAAGGCTTATTCTGTACTCCAAAATGGCATCTGCTTCCTATATCCTCACTTGAAGGAAGGCAAAAGGGCCAAACAGGCTCCTTCAAGCCCTTTTATGTGGGCACTAATCCCATTCATGGTTGTGGAGCCCTCATGACCTAATCACCTCCTAAAGATCCCATCTCTTACTATTATTGCATTGGGGATTCATTGCACATGAATTTTGGAAGTACACAAACATTTAAACCACAGCATTCAGTATTGTGGAACAATCACACCTCTTCCTCCTGATTAAATTAAAATCACAGAAACAGAATATAAAAGGAATAATTTTAATACAAAAAAAGCAAAAAGGAAGGGCTCCATTGGTGAATAATAGATTATGCCAAATTTCTGGAAGACTGAGAGCTGATAGAGAAGTATCTGTTGGTGAAGTAAGAAGGAAGAAACCTCATTCTAGAGGGAGAGAAAAAGGGTGTGTGTGTGTGTGTGTGTGTGTGTGTGTGTGTGTGTGTGTGTGTAAGTATTAAGGACAGGGGCAGGACATTTGCATCTAAGGACAAAAACAATCTGAAGAATGCAGGAGAGGCACAGGACACAGATATACCAGGTACAACAAATAATGACATTAAGCAGTAAAAACAAAGGGATTATTTAGTATATATTCAGAAGAGTTCACCTCTCTAGGCCTCTTGAAAAAATCTTAGCATTTACCTTAAAGAAAAGTGTTCTTTCCTAAAGAAATGGAATAAGATCAATCTAGGAGATCCAACACCAATTAATAGGAGTTTCAGGAAGGAAACACAGAAAAAGTGGAGATAAAGACATTTTCAAATAAATACATTTCCTAGAGATGAAGGACAATGTCTTTATGTTAAGATATTCCCAACTCCTCAGCACAATGCAATGAAAAAACACCTATATCCATACAGATAACTGTCAATGTGAAGAATAAAAAGACACTGAAATCTTCCCTAAAAAACAAACAACATAGCAATGTTATCAAATAGCATTCCAATTCTCTACGATAATATGAGTTGCCAGAAAACAGTGGAATAGTATTTTTAAGGTTCTTTTTTTTTTTTTTTTTTTGAGACAGAGTCTCGCATTGTCGCCGGGCCTGGAGTGCAGGGCCGGATCTCAGCTCACTGCAAGCTCCGCCCTCCCGTGGTTTCGCCATTCCCTGCCTCAGCCTCCCGAGTAGGGCTGGGACTACAGGCTGCCCGCCACCTCCGGCCGGCTAGCTTTTTTGGTTTTTTTTAGTAGAGACGGGGTTTCACATGTTAGGCCAGGATGTTCTCGATCTCCGTGACCTTCGTCGATCCGCCCGTCTTCGGCCATCCCAAGTGCTTGGATTACAGGCTTGAGCCACCGCGGCCGCGGCCTGTATTTTTTAAGGTTTCTAAAGGAAACGCATTTTGAACCTGCCGAATTCTTGCTACCCACCCAAAACTATCAATCAGAATATGGTGCTAAACTAGACTCATTCTATATAACACTTAGAACATTTACCTTTCATATACCATTGTCTTAGGAAACTTCTTAAAGATGGTGTTCCAGTAAAATTCCCAAACAATCAAGAAGGTGAAGGAGACCCAGCGTGCAGCTGTGCTATCAAGTCTTGAAGGCAGCTCAGATTGCGAGAAGATGGATTGGATGGTCTTGAGTTTCCGTTGATGGAGAAAAGGCAAGATACTCAAGTCACATATCTGAAATTTCTGTAGAGTATGAAAATAATAATCAGGACTATACTAAAGGCAAATTGTGAACAAAGAAAGCGCGCTCTTTAAAAACATTTCATGGGAAAAAAGCCTACACAAGGAAAACATGAATCATATTATTAATATTGTGTCAATTTTTGCAATGTTTATAAATTACAGGTTAGTATTTTACCGCTTTCAACTTTTTTTTTTTTTTTTTTTTTTTTGAGATGCGAGTTTTGCTCTTCATCACCCCAGGCTGGAGTGCAATTGTGCAATCTCAGTCACTGGCAACCTCCGCCCCTGGATTCAAGCTGTTCTCATGCCTCGGCCTCCCAAATAGCTGGGCTTACAGACTTGCACCACCACACCCTGCTAATTTTTGTACTTTTAGTAGAGATGGTGTTTCACCATGTTGGCCAGGCTGGTCTCAAACTCCTGATCTCAGATGATCCACCCATCTTGGCCTCCCAAAGTGCTGGAATTACTGGTGTGAGCCACCACACCCAGCCCTGCTTTTCAACTTATAGGCAATGTACGTAATACTATATTTTGGTTGCAGAATAAATTATAAAATGTTATCAACTTTGGAGAGGCAAAAGAGAAAGTATAGAGGTTAGAAGTTAGGAAGAAGAACTGAATGGAAGGATAGAGGCATTAACATCCTATCTTACAAGCTGGGCAATCAAGGATAATACCTATCATTGATAAAATGATAAATGAAGCTGTGATAATAACTCTTAGAGTTACCAGGGAAGTAGTGGATGACATCACTGAATGGATAACTTACTTCTCATTTATTATAGAGGATGAAAATTCAGATAATGTCTTATCAGCGGAATCACCCCCAATATTTCAATGTAGGTTCTTTCTATTTTCCGTAGGTATCAGCCAGCTGAGAAATAAAGAGAAACAGTACAAAGAGAGGAATTTTACAGCTGGGTTGCCAGGGGTGACATCACATATCGGTAGGACCGTGATGCCCACCTGATCCTCAAAACAGCAAGTTTTTTATCAAGAGTTTCAAAAGAGGAGGGAGTGACAGAGAGTAGGTACAAAGATCACATGCTTCAAAGGGCAAACAGCAGAACAAAGATCACAAGGCAAAGGGCAAGAGCAGAACTACTGATAAGGGTCTATGGTCAACGGTGCATGTATTGTGTTGATAAACATCTTAAACAACAGAAAACATGGTCTGAGAGCAGAGAAATGGTCTGACCACAAATTCACCAGGGTGGAGTTTTTCCCCACCCTAATAAGCCTGAGGGTACTGCAGGAGACCAGGGCATATCTCAGTCCTTATCTCAACTGCATAAGATGGACATTCCCAGAGCAGCCGTTTATAGACCTCCCCCCAGGAATGCCTTCCTTTCCCAGCGTATTAATATTAATATTCCTTGCTAGGAAAAGAATTTCGTGATATCTTCCCTACTTGCACGTCCACGTGTAGGCTCTCTGCAAGAAGAAAAATATGGCTCTTTTTGCCCAATCCCGCAGGCAGTCAGACCTTATGGTTGTCTTCCCTTGTTCCCTTAAAATCACTGTTATTCTGTTCTTTCTCAAGGTGCACTGATTTCACATTGTTCAAACACACATGTTTTACAATCAATCTGTACAGTTAACACAATTATGACAGTAGTCCTGAGGTGATGTACATCCTCAGCTTACGAAGATAACAAGATTAAGAGATTAAAGTAAGGCAGGTGTAAGAAATTACAAAAGTATTATATGGGAACTGATAGATGTCCATATTAAAATGAAATCTTCACAATTTATGTTCCTCTGCCATGGCTCCAGCCAGTGCCTCCATTCGGGGTCTCTGACTTCCTGCAACAATGTCTAAAATTAATAAATCAAGCAATGATAGAAGAAGCATATTTAATAACACAGAAGTAATACCAAAAATGTGTTATAAGGGATTGACTCTACAGAATGAGGTGAAGGTAGAATCAATAGGGTGAAGAGTATTAAGTAAATAAAAATTTTATGTAGGGAGATAGAAATAGATTGAAAGACAAACAGCAAAGTGTTTGATAGAATGAACTTATTTTTTAAGTCATAGTCAACATAAAGCCTATAAGGTCAAGTTAATTGGAAAGATAGGAAGTCATAGAAATAAGGGTGTGGGGAAAAGAACGAGAGATCAGCTTGTTACCATGTCTATATAGAAGGAAGTAGACATAAAAGACTCCATTTAGTTCTGTATTTGAGATGCTGTTAATCTGTGACCTTACCTTCAACTTTGTCCTTGCAAGAGACATGTGCGAAGGTGATTTAAGGTTAAAAGGATTTTGGGCTGTGCAGAATGTGCTTTGTTAAACAAGTGCCTAAAGGCTGCTTGTGGTTAAAAGTCATCACCATTCTCTTAAATCTCAAGAAAGAGAAAAACATTTGTCTCCTGCCCCTCCCTGGGCAATGGAACATCTCCGGGTAATACCCATTGTGTGCCTTGTTTACTGAGTGAGGAGAAACCGCCTTTAGGAATAAGGTGGGACTTGCTGGAGCAATACTGCTAAAAGGTTTATGGAGATGTCGCATATACATCTCAAGGCACAGCATTTTCCTTTAAACTTATTCATATTACAAGGATTTTTTCATATGTCTTACTGCTGATTTCCTCCCTACAATAATCCTATTGTCCAGCCACTCCCTTATCCTTTTAATGACTAAGATAATTCTCAATAAATACTAAGGGAACTCAGAGGCCGGTGCCGGCGTGGGTCCTCTGTAAGCTGAGCGCCGGTCCCCTGGGCCCCGCTTTTCTTTCTCTACACTTTGTCTCTGTGTTTTATTCCTTTTCTCAAGTCTTTCGTTTCCACCTAACGAGAAACACCCACAAGTGTGGAGGGGCAGGCCACCCCTTCACAAGGGCAATATCTCGAGGGCAGCTGTTACTACGGGATCTCTAGCTCTCCTCTAAGGTATTTGATCTACTCCTCCCACAGTGCAAGATTTTCTGGTTCTAAAGAACTATCAAGCAGATAACGTAATCAATTATCTAAATTATTTACATCAGTATAAGAACTTTTTTTTAAAACAAAGACTAATTTTAATAGCAGTTTGAAGTTCACACCAAAACTGAGCTGGAAGTTATAGAGATTTCCCATATACCCCTTGTTCCCACAAATACGTATCCTTCCCATTATCAACACCCCACTCCAGAGCGCTGTATTTGTTACAATTGATGAATCTACATTGTTACATCTTTATCATCCAAAGTCCATAATTAACATTAGGGTTCACTGTGGGTGTTATACATTCTGTGAGTTTGTACAAATTTATGAGTATATGTATACATCACTATAGTATCATACAGAGTAGTTTCACTGCCCTAAAAATTCTTTGTGTTCCACCTATTCATCCCTTTTTCCCTCGAGCCCTAGAAACCACTGATGTTTTTCTTGTCTCCACAGTTTTGTCTTTTCCAAAGTGTTGTATAGTTAAAACCATACAGTATATAGCCTTTTCAGTACGCAGCTTACTCTCTCACTTAGAAATGTGCACTTTATGTTTTCTCAATGTGTTTTCATGGCACAATAGGTCATTACTTTTTAGTGTGGAATAATATTCCATTGCTTGGATCTACCACCATTTATTTGTCCATTCACCTACTGGAGGATATCTGGATTGCTTCCAAGTTTTGGCAACAAATACATCTACTGTAAACATCTGTGTGCAGGTTTTCGTGTGGACGTAAGTTTTCAGCTCCTTTGGGTAAGTACCAAAGAGTGTGATTGCTAGATCATACAGTAAAATATATTTAGTTTTGTAAGAAACCACCAAGCTGTTTTACAAAGTGACTGTATCACTTTGCACTCTTACCAGCAGTGAGAGAGAGTTCCTGTTGCTCCACATCCTTGCCAGCATTTGATGTTGTCAGTGTTCTGGATTGTGGTCATTCTAGTAAGTGTGTAGTAGCACATAACAACTTTTAGTACCCATAATGAAGTCAGGGCTACATCATGCAGCTGAATATTCAAAACATTAGAATAAACCTATTGGATCAGGAAGGGAGAAAAGAATCGAGATGACTGCCCCTGAACTGAGTGAGGCTCTTTTTGGTCCTCCAGGATTCAGGACCAGGATCCTGTGGGGTGTTCCCAAAGACCTTAGTCTCTCTAGTGAAACGAATAGGTCATTGGGCTTTGGTGTCTCAGATTAGAAATTGTAGGCTACAAGTTTATGGACTAGCAAGTTTGGAGTGTGTCTCCATGACAATATAATGAATTTGTACAACAATAAGGAGCTAAATGTCAGACAGACCTGGATGCAAACACTGGCTCCACTCTTAACTAGAACCATGAATAGCATTCTACCTTCCTAACATTGGTTTCTTTGTAGTATGGGAATCATTATACCCACACAATTAGATATTGTTTAGAACAGTGTTTGATAAATTGCTACTGTGGCTGCTAAACACAAAGTACATCATGAAATTCTGAAAATATAATTACAAATCAAAATACACATTTAAACAAAAAATTACGATGAGATACCACTTTATACCTGCTGGGATGGCTATAATCAAAAAGACCATATCAACTTTGGGCAAGGATGTGGGGAAATTGAAACCCTCTTTTAATACTTATGAGACTATAAGATGGAGCAGCTACTTTGGAAAACAGGATGGCAATTCCTCAAAAAGTTAAACATAGAGCTATCATATGACCTAGTAACTCCACTCCTGGAATATACCAAAGAGAAATGGAAACACAGGCTCACACAAGAACTGATACACAAATAATCATAGCAACATTATCTGTAATAGCCTAGGACTGGATATGACCTAAGTTCCATCAACTGATGAACTAACAAATAAATGTAGTAAATACACACAATGGAATATTATTAGGCAATAAAAAGAAAGAAAGTACTGATGCATGTTGCAATGTGATGGAGCTTAAAAACTTTCTACTGAATCAAAGAAGCCAGACACAAAAGGTCACGGATAGTATGATTTCATTTCTGTGAAATGTTCATGATAGGCAAATCCATAGAGACAGAAAGTAGATTAGTGGTTGTCAGGGGCTGGGAAAAAGAGGAAATGGTGAGTGACTGCTAATGGATACAAAGTTCTTTTTAGGGTGATATAAATGTTCTGGAATGAGATAGCAGTGATGACTGAACAACTGTGACTCTATCAAAAACCACTGAATTGTGTACTTTAAAAGAGTGAATAGTATGACACGTGAATTACATCTCAATAAAGCTGTTATAACATACATTTAACTTTAAAAATAAAATAAGTCATACTAATATTATGTATGTGAGGTGTGATGAAAAACAGATACGATTAAGGAAGGAAACAAGGAGAAAGGAAGGACTGCAGAATTAATCATGTTTACTTGTTACAACTCCAAAAGGCTTAGAAATTATTGTTTTAATTTGGATCATTAGGAGAAGCTAGGATTATATTGATAAGTGGCATGCAAAGGTTTCCAACAAAATCAGAACTTACTTTTTTTTAAGTTATAATAATATTTTATTTAAATGGTACAGAAGAAATTATGTATACTTAAAATGATTAAAATTCATGTTAGGAAATGCTAAAACCCAATAATTTACTGAATGATGAAATCTAAGTGATGAGAAAACATAAAATACTTTCATTTGGTCCTCTCACCTAACAAAACTATTATAAACATGAGATTATAGTAATTACTGAAATTGGGTTAAAGGCACAAGACAACACAATTCCTTTATACACATCCAGCCATTTTATACAAGAAACCATTATACCTTAAATGGAAGAGTGAACAATTTGTTTAAAATAATGAGAGTGCATTATGCACCTATAATGAAACCACTTTCTCCAAAGATCCAAACAGATTAACATTGCAAAGTGGTATTTCTATATAACACTGATTTCAACAATGGACATACAAAGTCACAATGTTTCCCAAGAAACCATTCACTTTATGGTTTCAAAAACACATTGTAGCTTTTCTGTTACTGATCTGCCTTGTTTTCAACTAGCTGCATGTTTATTCATCCACTTCAAATTTACATGTCCAGCCTGGCATGGTGGCATGGGCCTGTACTCCCAACTACTTCAGAGGCTGAGGCAGGAGGATCAGTTGATCCCAGGAGTTCAAAGCCAGTCTGGGCAACAGAGCAAGGCCCTGTGTCTTCAGAAATCATTCAAGGAGTGAGATAAACATTACAACCCCCATATACCAGGTAAACAACAATAACGGAGTGAAAAATGACCACATATGCCCTAAAGCAATATTGACGCAAACTCCTGATGTAATAAAGGCAGCAGTTGTAATGGGTACCTGGAACAGTATCATGGAATTGGAGAACTTACTTTTTTAATGAAAGGAAAGCTAGCTTGAAAGAAATGTTTTTGAGGTTTTCTTTTGTTTTTCTCCTTTTGTTTGGTTCAGGTTTGAAGTTTAGATTGGCTTGGCTTAAATTCAGGTGGGTAAAAAAAATATTGTTTTGGGAGGAATTAATATTTATCAAATTTTCCCTTCTTTCATGTAAACCCCAATGAATGATATGAAATTTGAAGAAATAGGAGAGAGCAAGAGCCATAGAATGGAGTCAGAAAAACCCTGCTCTTCTTTAAAATAGAGAGGCTAATTTTAAAATGTTGAGCTTGGGACCTGGAATGCAAAACATCTCAACTTAGCACTTTGAATGCTTTCTCCTCCCAAGCCGGTCGTATTCCTTTCTCTATCTTCATGTTAAGGCTGGGTGGAAGGTTCATCAATTCCTGGGTATGATCCAAAATAGACTTAGATTTGTATCTATGAGAACCAATGATCTTAGCAGTACGTGGCTTACATCCAATTCTCAGAACTTAATGCTTACCATTGTAACATTATGATAATAAAACACTGGCAGATATAAAGACATGTCATTTATTTTAGTCATATCGAATCTCTTAGAATAAATTATTTCTTTTTTAGAAAAAAATCTTTAAGAGTAAAATTTACATAAATCAAAGGTATTCCTGTTATAATTTTAAATGAACATCCATCTACCCCCAATGCTTTAAGTATTAGAGAGTAGACTTGAAGTCCGTCTAAGACTCCTTCCAGCTTTACATAAGGTTTCATTACTATGTTGCTTTGGATCCTCTTGTTCTCTGTTTTCTTCAGAAAATGATGCTCACAGAGGTTAGGTAAACTGGCCAAGGTAACACAGTAATGGCTGTACTATATTTCAACTCCAGCTTTTTAAATCCATGCTTAATACTTTTTCTCAACACCTCCCAGTTGCCTCACATGATTTCAGATTCTTCTTTGGGACTCCTTGAATTCACCCTATGTAGCATTTCCCTTGGCAAGAGAAAAAAAAATTAAAATGTGCTTTCTTAATAGGCAAAGCAGGAGATGTATAGTTCTTCAAATAACTTAAAAAGGGAAGTCCATATTTATTAAGTGAAAAGACCAAGTGCAATCATGTTAGCTTGAAAGGGGAATAAGTGATTACATGATATAATTGGACTGCTGGACAGGAACAGATACGGGACTTTTCCATGAGTTATTTATTTTGGTCTTTTATTTAAAGCAGCCCTTATTTTTAGATTGTTTGATTAACAGACAAATTAGAAACTCAGCCAATTTTTTAGTGGACAATTTTAGTTTTCCAAAAATGTCCTTGTATTTCCGCTACCCTCTTTAAAAATGAAACCTATCCATCTTCAGGACACTGGTCCCAAGACAGAGCATCTAGAAGTACCCAAATGCCTCCAAATAGATCAGAACCAATTCAACTATTTCTAGAAAAAAAACAAAGTCTGTGCTTCGTATTGGATGTCAGCAATATGTTCTCCCTGCTCTTCTAGATTGCTTATTTTCTATTTATCAAAATTCGTCAGCTAAGTTCATTATTTTCTATCCATCAAAATCAATTAACCAGCTACCTTGGAACCTATCACCCAGAATATTCCTTCTTTTCCTAGCCATTGTCTGTGTTCATAAGTCATATTGTGAAGCAAATGAGAATGAATTAGGAGGGAAAAAATGGGAAATAGGGTTTTAGGAGAGACGAGATTTCTCTAAGTTGGTCAGGCTGGTCTCAAACTCCTGACCTCAAGTGATCTGCCCACGTCAGCCTCCCAAAGTGCTGGGATTAGAGGCATAAGCCACACCACCCGGCAATATTTTAATTTTTTTGTAGAGATGGGGTCTTACTGTGTTGCCCAGGATGGTCTTAAACTCCTGGGCTCAAGCAATCTTCCTGTCTCAGTCTCCCGAAGTGCTGGGATTGCAGGCATCAGTCACTGCACCTGGCCCAGTCAGTGGGTTTGTTGTTGTTGTTGTTGTTGTTGTTGTTGTTGTTGTTGTTGTTTGTGTTTTGAGACAGAGTCTCATTCTGTTGCCCAGGCTGGAGTACAGAAGTGAGATCTCGACTCACTGCAACCTCCACCTCCCAGGTTCAAGCAATTCTCCTGCCTCAGCCTCCCGAGTAGCTGCGACTACTGGTGTGCACCACCACGCCCAGCTAACTTCGTTATTTTTAATAGAGATGGGGTTTCACCACGTTGGCCAGGGTGGTCTCAAACTCCTGACCTCAGGTGATCCACCTGCCTCAGCCTCCCAAAGTGCTGGGATTATAGACATGAGCCGCTGCTCATGTGGTTTTAGCAATGCCTTGTACATTAACTTTGACTGGCAAGACAAGAATTGAGCTCACAGAGAAATTAATGCTTAGATGGGAACTGAATAGGGTGAGAAAGAAAGGCAAAGAAGCCCACTAAAAGTCAGACTTGGTGATTGCGTAGGAACCTGAACATGAAAAGTCAGAGTAAATGGGAAAGGCCTCACCCAGACCACCACAGATTCCTGGGACCAAAGGCAAGAATGGTATATGGCCTCACTTTCTGATGGTTCATTGCCATTTCACCTCCCACCACCCACAACCCCATTTTTTTAGATAAGAATGTACATTTGACCCTTGAACAACACAGGTTTGAACTGTGTGCGTCTACTTAAAGGCAAATTTTCTCCTGCCTCTGCTGCTACCCCTGAGACAGCAAGACCAACCCCTCCTCTTCCTTCTTCTTCTCAGCCTACTCATCATGAAGACGATGAGGAAGAAGACCTTTATGATGATCCACTTTCACTAAACAAACAGTAAATATATTTTCTCTTCCTTATGATTTTCTTTTCTCTAGCTTACTTTATTGTTAAAATACAGTATACAATGCCTATAACATACAAAATGTGTTCTAAATGACTTTATGTTATCGGTAAGGCTTCAGGTCAATAGTAGGCTATTAGTTAGGTTTTGGGGGAGTCAAAAATTATATGTGGATTTTTGACTGTGCATGGGGTCAGCTTCCCTAACCCTTCATTATTCAAGGGTCAGCTGTACAATATATACATATTTAGGATTTCTCTTACCTTCAGTAGGTTTGGCTGTGGTCCCAGTGAACTATGTCTGCTGTCAAATACAGGGGTTGAGGATAGGACCAAGTCTAAGCCAATCTATGTGTTCCATCCCTTGATCACAATAATTAGGCCAATCAGTACCAATAATCCTGAGATCTAGGACCTCTCTTTGGGTTTTTCAAGGAAGAGTACCATCCTTTCTATTGGACTTAGAGACATGGGGTAACCTGGAGCTATGAATGGAGTCAATGCATTAGAACAGAGCTCAAAAATGAAGACAAACAGAAGGTGAGTTCTGATAGCATTGTTTGAGCCTCAAATCCTGCCCTAAATGAAGTCCCTGGATTTTTCAGTTCACGGGTCAATGAATTCCCCTTCTTTAATGAAACCAGTTTAAGTTGGGTCTTCCATCACTAGCAATAGAAAGAGTGCAAACTGATATACATTTCATTTACACAAATGACTTTGTGTAATGTTTTCATATTTTCAGTCATTTCTATTAGGAGATAACTTGCAGAATCTGTGGAAGTAGACATTGTTAGATATATATCTAGGACAAATGGAAGTAATAATGTACTTTGTAAAATATGAAACTATGAAACATTACTTTGTTGCACCAGAGCATTATTACAATCGGAACTCCTTCACAGACACATCATTGACCACCATTGGGACCACAAGTGAATCTGACCAATCTGAGGTCAGCAATGTCCAGACCGTCACATGCAGAGAGCTGTTTATTTATGTAAGCAATCAGAATTTAGTAATTAAACTGAGTAGTAGATGACGTTTCACTTTATAAGCAATGTAAGTCAATTTAGAAGGGAATTGCCAGAGATTAGGGACTAATAATAAAATAATAAGGTTATGCTAAAAAAAAGTTTGAGTGGAAAAAAAATGGCATGTGATTTAGGTCATGAAAAAAACATAGTCTTTTATTGTCTTCATATTTGACTTTCTGTTTTAAGTCTTGATCATTTTAATGACACTACTGATGGACGGGAAGGGAAAGGAATATTTATTTCTAAGTGTCTGTTATCAGTTAGGAAGCTTTCTGCAGAACAAACGCAACTAAAACTGGCTCAAAAGGCTGGGCCGGTGGCTCATGCCTATAATCCCAGCACTTTGGGAGGCCAAGGTGGGTGGATCACTTGAGGTCAGGAGTTCAAGACCAGTCTGGCCAACAGGGTGAAATCCCATTTCTGCTAAAAACAACAACAACAGCAACAACAAAAATTAGCCTGGCGTGGTGGTGGGCGCCTGTAATCCCAGCTACTCAGGAGGCTGTGGCAGGAGAATTGCTTGAATCCGGGAGGCAGAGGTTCCAGTGAGGCGAGATTGCACCACTGCAATCCGGCCTGGATAACAAAAGCAAAGCTCCAGCTCAGGGGAAAAAAAACAAAAAACAAAACAACTGGTTCAGAGAATAAGAGAGTTTATTGAATCACATAACTAGAAAGACTAGAGAGCAAACTTTAGGGTTACTTTGGGCCAAAGGTTTATAATATTATCATCAGGGTCATTGTTCCTTTTTTTTAAATGTTCATTTCCCTTGGTTGTGCTCTCCTTCTTGCACTGGCTTTTTATTTAGGCTGGCTTTCCATAGCAAGGTGGCTACTCACAGCTCCTAGGGCTAAATGCTTTCTCATTTGCACTGGGGGCAAGAAGGGGTTCCTTTTCCTTCCAACCATAAAACCAAATTCTTAAGCTTCCCACTGACTGAACTTTCTCACCTCTGAAAAAAATTAGAATGGCTAAGGAAGTCACAGTAATTTTAGACCTGGGAAATGAGCCCATCTAAACCAACAACCACCAGGCCTAGACTAGTGAGAATCCACCTCTAGAGTTAGGAGAGAACAGTCACATAGTTTCTACCCAAAGTAAGAGGGTGAAACGGATGTTGTGTGTGCAACCACAATGTTTTTCACTCTTATGTACCAGACTGAAGCTAAACAACAGGATGAATTTGCTGAGCACTTTCCTTGGCTGCCAATCTATACAGAGTTTTCACTGGAAAAGTACCTTGATGAAGAAAGTTATTCAGGGATAGCTCATGTGAGGGTTGTGTTCCCTAAGCGTTGCATAATTCCAGCCTAATTTTCCTGTAGGCATAAATGGAAACTAGGGAGGGATGGATTCTCATAGCACATGCATCTACTACGATTTTTGCTGATTTTCACTTTAATAGTTGTTTTATTTTTTTCAAGATTATTTCTAATATTTCATAGCACGCTTTCTTCAAAATGTACAGCCCAGTGTGTCAGGGTGTTTGGTCTTATTTTAGCATGTCTAGCTTCTATTCCAAAGATACTGATTTTCAGGACCATTTTCTTAGCAGCATCATTTGGACCACCTTCAAACGAATGCTTAGATGGTATTACTACTGGATACTAAAAATACTTTAAATTGTAATAACAGTGATTTTTTAAATGAAGGCAAAAATAGTTAGAGTTACAAAGTGCACAATTTTGGTGCCCTGGGTCATTTACCCTAAGCCCATTTCTGATCTCCCGTGACAGTGGACAGTATGACATAATCAAAAACACACATTTGATCTCTGTCTTCAGTTCCTGTCACAGAGCTCTTGAGAGTAATTTCCTGAACAACAGTTTTGTTAAGTGCATATCTTTTCTCTAATATTTGGTCCTTGACCTTGCTTTCTAACACAGAGCTCCAAATACCTTGGAATTTTTGTGTTTTGTTCTAATGAGGCAAACATTGGTGGGCTCCTGGGTGGAGGCTGGTCATCAGAAAGACCAAACCAGAATTAGAAGCTTGAATCTTTCAGCCGCAGCCCCCATCCTCTGGGCAGGAAACAGGGGCTAGAAACTGAGTTAATAATCAATCATCCCTGCATAATAAAGCCGGCATTAAAATCTCTAAACTACAGGATTTGGGGAGCTTCAGGGTAGGTGACCATCTGGAGGTCCTGGGAAGGTGGTGTGACTGCAGTGGGCATAGAAGCTCCGTACCCCTTCTCCATCCGTTGCCCTATGCATCCCTTCCATCTGATTGTTCCTGAGTTGTGTCTTTTATAACAACCAGTAATCTAGTAAGTAAATTTTTTTCCTGCGTTGTGTGCGCTAGTCTAGCAAATGATTCACCTAGGGAGGGGGTTGTGGAGAGCCTGATTTATAGTTGGCTGGTCCGAACCATGAGTGACAACCTGGACTTGGGATTGGCATCTGAATTGGGAGCAGTTTTGTGGGATTAAATCCTTGACCTGTGGAATCTGATGCTAACTCTGATTAGTGTCCGAATTGTAGGAGTCGATGCTAACTCTGATGAGTGTATGAAATTGAACTGAATTCTAGGATACCTGGTTGCTGTCTGTAGAGAATTGCAGAATCACTTGGTGTGGGAAACTTTACACACAGGCGCACACACACACACATACACACACACAGTATCAGAAGTGAATTACTGAGGGTGAAAAACAGTGAGTTTTTTCTATACAGACAGTCTCACATCAAACATTACCATGAGTCTTTTCATTTTCTGCCCTGGAGCCTTCTTTGAAATCTGAAGCCACAGGTACCTACTTGGCCCATAGGCAAACGAAGCCAGGAAGTATAGTAGGTGTTCAATCAATATATGCTGAATGATTGAATAGTAGAATATAACAGATTGCCATTAAACTGCCTTGTCAGTAGATGAGCACACTAAGGGGCACATATATTTGGAATCTGAATTACTTGGGAACTAGCAGTACTGTCCAGTAGAGCTTTCTGCATATCAGTGCTGTCTAATAAAATAGCCACTATCCACAGGTGGCTATTTAGCACTTGAAATGTAGCTGGTATGAGTAGCTGGTAAATAACCAATTTTTAAATTGTATTTTGTTTTAATTAATTTACAGTTAAATTTAAAGAGCCAAGCGTGTCTAATGGCTACCATTTTAGATAGCATAGGATAGGAGATGCCAACTGCTGTCACAAAAGTCCTCTTACTCCTTGCCACACTTAGCCTAAAAAGTATGTATTTAGTAACAGTTTGTGGGTACACAAAATAATTAGCCTACCTGGGAAACCCGCATGGCTTGGAGCAGCCCCAAAACTACACTGCAAGCCTTTTTTTCTTCTCAAAGTCAAGGTCTAGCAAAAACGGGCAGGTGGAATCAAGAAGTTGTTCCTTGCATGGAGCTCCTTGGCTTGTGTTTATGATGAGGTTTGAGCACAGACTTTCACTGCTATGTTTCTCTGTGTTGGCGCAGACAGGTAGAGGAGAATGCGACTTAGAAATGCATGTGACAGTTTAAATCCAGCCCATTCAGATTCATTTACATTTAAATAAGAAAAAAAGTGCTGCTTTTAAACAACCATTCATGTCTAGGAAAACATCTTTGAATCCTCTAATTTATTATTTGAAAAAGTCCCTTTCACTAGGAAGAAAAGGAAATATATGTTTTACGTAATTGTCAGTGTGCAGGTTGCAAAGACTGAACCTCTAGTTTCAAAGAAGTTTCTAAACTTGGTAAGCCCCCCTTCCCATTAGTAATAATAAAAAATGCTTTGTGTGCACACACCTAGTTTAACAGCTAGGTCACAGGCGGGCCTCAGGTGCTCAGGGGTTCTAGTCTCAGCTCTCTCACTGACTCAGCCTTTGACCTCAGGAAAGCTGGGTTAGATTTAGACTAAAGGCTCCACAGTGCACAGTTGGAATGTGTGCATCCTACGAGTTTTTCTCCTTTTCTGGAAACTCACAGCAGCACTTTTGATTCTGCTTTGATGGAATGGGTCATGGTACAGCTATACACCATCTTGACCAGTTCCCCAGGCTTCTCAGGGACTACCTTCCCCTTTCTTCTCTTCCACATTCCTCTCTTTCCCCATGCTACTTTTCCATGATGACTGTGGCATCATTTTAGATCTTGGGGTTACAAATAAATGCAGGCAGGTGAGCCTCATATATAGTCTTATTACTTAAACCTGCTTGAAGCAGTTGAGCACATTGGTGGTTGGTTGGTTTGTCTGAAGCAGAGGATTTGATCCCTGCACAACTGCAGTTGCCCCAAGAGCACAATGACACTTTATGTTCCAGACCCAAATCGGCAGTTTCACTGCACTCCCCACAGTCCCTCAGACCTAGATTCCAACTTGCATCTGTGTATCAAGGCTTCCTCTCCTGGGACCCCTTGTGGATGAAATCTGCTGTAGGTTCCAAGCTTGCAAATTTAGTTGTTACGGCTCTTTAGAGGTCCTAGGGAACTGAAAAAAAAAAAAAAAAAAAAAAAAAGCCAAGGCCAGTGTGGCTGACAGCTACTGGGGAGATTCTGCCCCCCTTCTACAGTCCAAGAACAACACGATGCCTCAAGCTGATTTCCAACGGCACATTTTTTAAATTTAGATTTTATGACTATGGCTTTTACTCCGGGTGAAATGAGTTGCTACTGGAGGATTTTGAGCAGAGGAATGACAAATTAGACTTAACTTTTAAAGTCTCCCTCTGGCTGCTGAATTTGGATCTCTGAATATTACTCACCCTTGCATTTTCCATTGCTGTGTTCCTGGCAATAAACTTTATGCTTGCTCTGCCTGCTGGGCTCGCTTCCTCTCCCTCACAACCAACAACAGGCTCTGCTCTTCCATCTCTGCTTCTAGACTCGACCTTAGTCAGTGAGGCAGCTCTACCTCCTGACCCAAGCATCACTCTTCCTGGCCATGCTGCTGCAGTGAACAGAGCCAGTGTAGCTGATTCCTTATCATCAACAATGTGTTAATACTTTATCATCTGAAATCAGTATTGAGCTCTGTATTTATTGAACTTCACATGGAATTTTCATTTTTCTTAGAGATCCCCAGGTCAGGATGACCCAAATTGTAAGTGCTCCTTCTCCCACACTGGCACCTTGACCCCTGCTGATCTTGGTGTCTCTGCTTCTCACCTTTAAATGTGTTGCTTCATAAGGATGTTCCTGCACTTTTCTGTATGTGAACCACTGCCTTTTCATGATCACTTATTAAAAAAAAAAGCTGAACTAATTTTTTATTGAAAATTAACTATTTTTGATAAAATGATGGAAAACCTGGACAATACAGATTGACTTAAATAGGAAAAATATTTGCAAATATCTATAATCCTACTAATACAAATATATTTTCTAAAATTATAGGCATATATATGTATAGTTTGTTTTACAAAATTACACTATATACCTATATTTGCATTCTACTTTTTCACCTTATAGTATATAATGAGCATTTTCCAATCTTGTTAAGTGATTTTTAGTAGCTGCATAGTACAGTGTGGCTGTATCATTATGTAATCTCCTACTTAAGTAATTGGACTGTTTCCAGGTTTTTGATATTATAACCATGTTATTGCAAATGTTATATATATGAATATCTGAATAGCTCTCTGACAATTTTATTCAATTAAATTCCCAGAAGTAGAATTATCGGGTCAGGCCAGGTGCAGTGGCTTACGCCTGTAATCCCAGCACTTTGGGAGACCGAGGCAGGTGGATCACTTGACGTCAAGAGTTCAAGACCAGCCTGACCAATATGGTGAAACCCCATCTCTACTAAAAATACAAAAATTAGCCAGGTGCAGTGGCAGGCACTTGTAGTTCCAGCTACTCAGGAGGCTGAGGCAGGAGAATCACTTGAACCTGGGAGGCAGAGGTTGCAGTGAGCCGAGATCATGCCACTGCACTCCAGCCTAGCAACAGAGCAAGACTCTGTCTCAAAAAAAAAAAAAAGAAAAGAAAAGGAAAAAGAAAGAATTATTGGGTCAGAGGGTAAAAACATATTAAAGGCAGCCTGAGACTCTCTAAATAAAACTTCAAATCCTGATGGCAGTGAGAAGCATCACATCATGGTCCAGTCCCCTCATGATCCCTGACCATGGACAAGATGTAAAGTTGGGGTGGATTCTAGAAGCCTCTGCATAAGCAAGGGGTTTAATAATTTAAACTAATTTCTAAAGACCTGCACCTGCCGGAGCATATTAATCAATGTTGATGAAGTAGCTTCAGCTATCAGGAATTGCAGATGGGTAAAGACATCTGGCTTCACACCACTGCTGGCTTCAGTTCTTAAGAACTTGAGTTCTTTCAGATCAGCAATGGGCATCAGGCAAAAATGTAATCATCTTCACTCTTTCTCTCAGTGCATGCAGTGAGCCACCAATTGACCTTTGCTCTGATTGCTAACTACATTTTGAGATTATACTAAATCGGAAGAGCAGCTATTCAATGGAAATGAGAGACTCGCAAAGCATGAATACTATTTAGATTGGGAATGGGTGGAAACAGCAAATTGCTTAGGTACTTGCAATATCAGCAAATCAAGGAGAGTAGGATTTTATGTAGACACATAACAGCAGAGAACGGCAGGGTGATTTTTTTTCTTGATTTTTGTGCAACAATCATCCTCTGAATGATTACTCTCCTACAACTGTATATTGATTCTCAAAATATACCTGTGATATAAATCAAAATACTTGCCTCTTTTGCAGATAAGGCAAGGCAGACAAACAGATTATTTTATTTGTCTCAAATCATTTATTTAGGCTAAATTCATTTCCTTCAACTTTTATTTGAATGCCTCCTATGAGCCAGGTACTGTGCTGTGTTACAGACTTATAAAGATCTTGCAGACAGGATCTCTGACCTTGCTTGAGGAAGGCGAAGTGTACTCATGGAAGCAAAAATTCTGCTAATGTGTTCAAGTACACTTAGGGAAGAAAAAAAGCTGCAATATATTGAGAAGGAAGTAAGCTAAACCAAGGCTAAAGTTAACATTTGTTTAGGTAAAAACTACAAATGCACCAGGAATCTGACATCTGGAAAAATGACATAAATGTGGATCTAACAGGTAAATTCATTCTCCACTATTGAACCCTAGAGATCAGATGCATTTACACCCAAATCAAAATTTGTAAAGATGAATAACTACTCTTTAGATCTTTTTCCAATGCAGTAATTGCTTTTCATAAAAGCTCATTATAAACACTTTCCACATCAATTAAAAATCAATGCCTTTGTTTGCATAATTGGAGAATGCCACGTCATACATGATGCTGGCTCAAGAAAGAAAGATTCAGATGAGCAGATCTGTTTACAATTACAAATGCTAATTAAGGGAAATAGTTGACCCTAGATAATTCAGTGATAGACTATAGAGTTTGGGGATTATTTAGACACTTTTCTTTTTCTCCTCTTTTTTTCCCCCTCCTACTGGATGGGCTTTCCCTATTTGCTACTTACTGCTACTCTCTCCTGGGCCTGTAGAGAGGCAGAAAGTTGAGGTCCAGCATCAGTTTTGCAACTCCATAGCAGTTCTGATGAGAGTTTGGAAGGAAACAATATTGAAGAACATATGTTAGTATAAATAATGTTTGGAAATTTTCCAGGAATTTTAATGGTCTTTGATGCTTCCAAGCCTTTTAACTCAAAGAATGAAAAATTAGCTAACACTGTCATTAAACATGCATAAGCTCAAGCTTTCCAAATTTTAACTGTCTAATCACCATTTAAACATAAGCTTCTTGTCTTATATTTTTAGAGGCATCCAGACAGTCCAAGGCCCATGCTTCACTTTAGGAAACTGAATGAATGTCACTGTAACAGGACATGTCCACGCAGTAATGGTCTCCTGCTGCTAGATAACATCTGAAGCAAATCCACTGATGAGAAATAAATGGGGAAGCAAAGCAGAGTGTATTTCCAGAGCCAGAAACACTGACCCTTTTAAGGCACTCGATCATTCTGACTTTGTTTCTATTTATCAGGAAGTGAGTGTTGAAGAATGAATCATGTTAGTTCAACAGACGCTGGCAGGATCAATAGATGCTTTTGCATCATACTCTTACTTGATGCTTGCTGCCAGAGAGGCTGCCTTATAAAGCAGAACCATGGGCAGAATAGCACTCCTGCCACTGAGAAGCAGTCTGCTCTGGCTGGATCAACTATTTTACATTCTAGATCAATTTTTATTCATCTTCATTTCTGATCCTATCTCTGGTTGAAGAAATAAGGCTCAGCAATTTGGGATCACCTAGCCAGCAGAATCAGCTGTCACTATACTAGTAGGAGAGTTTCATATATAAGCTGACACTTTGCTCCTTCAAAGGAATGATTCTTATTGTGCTTTTTCAAAGAGTGAGTGACTCTGTTTACGCATTAATTGCCAGGACTTAATGCACTGTGACTCAAGTGTTCATCTCTACCTCATGGAGTCACTGACTTCATGCAGATTGGAGGTCCAGCCAAGAAAACTAAATTCTTGCTTCAGTATTATTTTGTTAAGTAAAATTTGGAGTGTATTTTTCCAGTTCCCACTTCATTCACTTTGCAATTTTAGTAAAAAGGAAGGAAATGCATTTCCTTTTCCCCTACACTGTTGAGCTCTGGCTTTAGAATAGACCTACAACCTTGTAACATAACTTCAAATATCTCAAACATACACCTACAACCTTGTCATATAACTTTAAATATCTCAAACACAGAAAGCACAAACACTCCCCAAATCTTAGGGGTTGAGGAGAGAGAAAGACTTCAAAAGAAGTACTTAGAGCAAACATTTATGTTTAACTGGCTCACTAGGTATTCCTATTTCCTTTCTCCATGCCGCTTTCTACTGTGTAGTCAGTATTTACCTTGTTCAGCCTCCTTGAAGCCAGATGTGGCCAAGTGACACAGTAGCAGCCAATGAGCTCTAAAGGGAAGTGTACTGGGGGTTTCTGGGGAGGCTTTTGATTTCCTCATAAAAAGGACAGACATGGCTGTCATAGCTCCCTTTCCTCTTCTTCCTGCCTTGCACTTGAGTCTAGCATCTGGAGCTGCAGTAGCATTCTTGTGAGCATGTGGTGATAAACTGACACTTAAGAATGGCTGAGTGGGAGAAGTTTGATCTTTTAATAACATTCTTGAGTCCCTGCACCAGCCATGGACTATCTCTGGTCTATGAGAAAAAAAATGAACCACAATTTGCTACCTACCTTCATGGAGCTCACAGTCTATCAAGAGAGATAAACTGTAATAGAGTTTACCTCAGAGGATACAATAAGACACACTGCAATAAATTCTAATATTAGGTAAGCAGATGATACAATGAGAGTTCATAAGTGTAGCAGTTTATTCAAACTTTTGCATTGAGGGAGGATTTCCTGGAAGAACTGAGACTTAATAGTTCATTTGGCAAAATATTTGGGGAAGATAATTCTAAGCGGAGGGCAACATGTACAAAGGCCTAGAGGAGAGAAGGCATGATATCTTTGGGAAACAACCATAAAGAGATCGGTATGTATGGAGCTTAAAGTGGAGTTGAGTGAAATGAGGTTCAAGAGGTAAGTACAGCTATTATCATGGGTCTTGACAGCTTATGCAATGCAAAATCAATCAAGGACCTTCAACAGTGAAGTGATAGAATCAAATATGCCACACTGGCTGCAGTTGGGGAGAATGAATTAGAAGGGGAGAGTCTGCAGGCAGGGAAACCAGTCAGAGCTATGCTGTCCAATATCATAGCCACCAGCCACATGTGGCTACTGAGCTCTTCAAATGTGGCTGGTACAAATTGAGATTATTTAAAGTGGAAAATGCACACTGGATGTCAGAGACTTAGTGTAAACATAACAACGTAAAGTATATCATTCATTTATATATATGTATAATTTTACAGTGACTACATGTTGCAGTGATGATATTTTGCATATGTTGGGTTAAATAAAGTATATTTTTTAAACTAATTTTATCTCTTATATTTGTTTTTTAATGTGGCTATTAGAAAATTTCAAATTACATACACAGTTTGTGTACATGGCTGACATTATATTTCTATTGAACGATGGGTTACTTTGGCAATATATGTAAGATGATAAAGGCTTTAGTTAAGTTAAATGCAATTTGAGTGAAGTGGACTTACTTGAGGGCTATAAAGAATGAGGATAATGCCTTTCTGCCCATCGATGCCACCGAAGAAGCATCGTTAAAGTCTCTCTTCACCCTGCCGTTATGTCTAAGTCAGAGTCTCCTAAAGAACCTGAACAGCTCAGGAAGCTCTTCATTGGAGGATTGAGCTTTGAAACAGCTGATGAGAGCCTGAGGAGCCATTTTGAGCAATGGGGAACACTCACGGACTGTGCAGTAATGAGAGATTCAAACACCAAGCGCTCAGGGGCTTTGGGTTTGTCACATATGCCACTGTGGAGGAGGTGGGTGCAGCCATGGAGGCAAGGCTGCACAAGGTGGCTGGAAGAGTCATGGAACCAAAGACAGCTGTCTCAAGAGAAGATTCTCAAAGACCAGGTGCCTACTTAACTGTAAAAAAAAGATTTATTGGTGGCATTAAAGAAGACAGTGAAGAACATCACCTAAGAGATTATTTTGCACAGTATGGGAAAATTGAAGTGATTGAAATCATGACTGACCAAGGCAGTGGCAAGAAAAAGGGCTTTGCCTTTGTAACCTTTGATGACCATGACTCCGTGGATAAGATTGTCATTCAGAAATACCACACTGTGAATGGCCACAACTGTGAATCTAGAAAAGCCTTGTCAAAGCAAGAGATGGCTAGTGCTTTATCCAGTCAAAGAGGCAAAGTGGTTCTGGAAACTTTGGTGGTGGTCATGGAGGTGGTTTCGACGGGAATGACAACTCTGGTCATGGTAGAAACTTCAGTGGTCATGGTGGCTTTGGTGGCAGCCATGGTAGTGGTAGATATGGTGGCAGTGTGGATGGCTATAATGGATTTGGTAATGATGGAAGCAATTTCAGAGGTGGTGGAAGCTGCAATTATTTTGGCAATTACAACAATCAGTCTTCAAATTTTGGACCCATGAAGGGAGGAAACTCTGGAGGCAGAAGCTCTGGCCCCTATGGTGGTGGAGGCCAATACTTTGCCCAACCAGGAAACCAAGGTGGCCATGGCGGTTCCAGTAACAGTAGTAGCTATGGCAGTGGCAGAAGATTTTAATTGGGAAACAAGGCTTAACAGGAGAGCGGAGTCAGAGAAGTGACAGGGAAGCTACAGGTTGCAACAGATTTGTGAACTCAGTCAAGCACAGTGGTGGCAGGGCCTAGCTGCTACAAAGAAGACATGTTTTAGACAAATACTCATGTGTATGGGCAAAAAACTCAGGGATTGTATTTGTGACTAATTGTATAACAGGTTATTTTAGTTTCTGTTCTGTGGAAAGTGTAAAGCATTCCAACAAAGGGTTTCAATGTAGATTTTTTTTTGCATCCATGCTGTTGATTGCTAAATGTAATAGTCTGATTGTGACACTGAATAAATGTNATGGCTATAATGGATTTGGTAATGATGGAAGCAATTTCAGAGGTGGTGGAAGCTGCAATTATTTTGGCAATTACAACAATCAGTCTTCAAATTTTGGACCCATGAAGGGAGGAAACTCTGGAGGCAGAAGCTCTGGCCCCTATGGTGGTGGAGGCCAATACTTTGCCCAACCAGGAAACCAAGGTGGCCATGGCGGTTCCAGTAACAGTAGTAGCTATGGCAGTGGCAGAAGATTTTAATTGGGAAACAAGGCTTAACAGGAGAGCGGAGTCAGAGAAGTGACAGGGAAGCTACAGGTTGCAACAGATTTGTGAACTCAGTCAAGCACAGTGGTGGCAGGGCCTAGCTGCTACAAAGAAGACATGTTTTAGACAAATACTCATGTGTATGGGCAAAAAACTCAGGGATTGTATTTGTGACTAATTGTATAACAGGTTATTTTAGTTTCTGTTCTGTGGAAAGTGTAAAGCATTCCAACAAAGGGTTTCAATGTAGATTTTTTTTTGCATCCATGCTGTTGATTGCTAAATGTAATAGTCTGATTGTGACACTGAATAAATGTCTTTTAAGAAAAAAAAATGAGGATAGTTAGGTTATGTTGATGGTTGTATGGGAAGACAGAGTGAGTAAAAAGAGTTAAGGATGGCTCCCAGGTGTCTGATTTGGGCAATTGAGTGGATATCAGTGGTCTCCAATAATAAAACAAGAAAACAGCAGGAGGAGCGGGTTTGAGAGGAAGCTACTGAGCTCAGTTTTGGATAATTGAGTTTGAAGTTCTCAATACTCGGTTTGAAAAATTGGATAGGCAGGTGTGCATATGTATCTAAAGTTCAGGAGACAGAGTTGGTGAATTTGCACATACAGACATGATCAGACTGCAAGTGGCATTTAAAGCCTTGAGTACAACTGAGAGTACCCAGAGAGAGCAGGCTGTAGTGGAAGAGGACTGAAGAACAACCATAATAAACATATAGACTTCATAGCTATTAAGCAAATACCAACACTTACTCTAAGGTAGTGTTTTCCATATTGTGTTTTCCAGAACACTAGTCTCACAAGATATTCCTAAGAAGAAATCTTTCTGTGACTGGGAAGAATATTGCCCACTAGAGGTTACAACACACACTAACATATTCACGTAGCTACAGTTCTGAGAAGTCCTATAGCAAATAAACCTCTTTAACCAGGCATTTTAAAAATCATATATAACTACAGAAATCTTTCTTCTCCTCCAATAATACTGGTTAATTTCTTAGGAAATATACTCAAGAAACACACTTTGAGAATTGTTTTTTCTTTGGTAATCCAATTCATCAGTGGGACAAAATCAAATAGAATTATATTAAATATACGGCCTTTAGGGCAGATTTATAAAGAAATTACATTGTCATTTCTGTCAAATAGATATGTTTTCCATGTCTAGTTTCCTCTATGCAAGTGTAAGCATACTTTGGGGCATTTCAGTGCTTTCTAGAATTTTAAATGATTGGATTAAAATAAATACCTGATTTTCTCTGAGTAACTTACTAAGAATGCCAAAGAACTATTGTAAGTTCATAACAATAACTAATTCTTGTTTTAAGTTTGAATATGGGGTATCTAATGGTCTAATAAAAGATTATCTCATGGAAATAAAGTTTGAAGGACAAAATACTTTTGCAAGGCATCTATTAAAATTTAGGAGAGGCACAAAGTTAGCTGGGCTTTTGTTTCTTATAAACTGCTTATTCAGTTGAAAATGTACAAGCTACCATAATTTACATTACTTACGGTGCCTTTGGTGTGTTGATTCAAAAGTGAGTTGGGTGATAACACACCTTAAAAGAGGCAGCAGATGGCATAATAATTTCACTTGCTTAGCAGCTAATACTTTATCCGCTATGGGCAATGTCTAGATTTCTATGCTAATGTAGAGTACTAGAACATTTAACAATAGGAAGCCCCAACTCCCACAGTCAAGAGACTAGGTATAAGAGGCAGGTGTTACAAAACTGTAAAGGGCCATATCTAATAAACAAAAGGATTCAGACTAAAATTTTAAGTTTTCTTTAGATTGAAGGTATCTTGAAATGTCACAGTTTTAAAGCCACTTTAGAACCTGAGTCATGTTATCAGTTTGTACTTACACAGTCAATTTTACAGAAGAGGTTAAATAAATTGGATCTTACTTTTCCTCAGAACATTTCCACATGCTAGATGAGGAGTTATGGGAGAAAGGGTGACATAATGGGAAAAGCACTGGACAACAAATACCTGCTTCTCAAACTCACTAACTGATTGATCTTTACTAGATACTTAATTTCACATAGCCCCTACTTCCACATTGGTAAATCAATAGAATTAGTAGCTCTACCCGCTTCACAGGGTCGTTGTCAAGACCAAAAGCAAACAACAGATTTTACTAGAATGTAAGCTCCATGAAGGCAGATATTTTGTCTTTTTTGGTTCACTGCTATGCCCCTAAAACCTAGAAGAGTACCTGGCACATAGTAATCAGTCAGTGAATGCTATAAAATGAGTATTATAAATATGTAATATATTATATGTAAGGTATTATTATTATTATTCGCTAAACCAATGAAGACAAACAAAGTAGAGAGTGACTCGCTCAAGTTATTTACTAAGTCAGAAAGAATTTAAGACTGGATTTCAAAGCAGGTCTCTTGATGTTTTATCAATTTGGTCATTCAACAAAATTTTGACAGTATGTGCCATAGAGCATACTATGTGCCAAGCATGGTACAAATGCTGGATATACAGTGGTAAAAAAATATATACATAAGAGTCAAACATGGGATATAGACATTAAACAAATAAACACAAACATAAATGCACACAAATAAATTGTAATAAGAAAGGAAGGAAGAAAGAAGAAAGGAATGAAGAAAGAAGACAGGAAGAAGAACCTCTGAGGCAAAACAACAGGATAAAGTTTCCTTAACTTACATCTAGACTAAAAGTTTAAGCTAAAATTTACCCAAAAAACTGTTCATTCTTTTGATAAGATGTGTTTTTTTAGAGAGTGTTCATTTGTTTTATACATATCAGTATTTCCAACTATTTCATATCAGTATTTCTACCAAATTAGGAGAAACTTAACAATATCATCTAGAATTAACCATCCAAGACAGATGTATTAAAATAAAAAATTAGAAAACAATCACAGCATTAATCACTCACGCTTGTTATTTTAGTTCTCCCGGCTAGACGCTTAATGGTGTTTGCTGATCTTAATATTAAAATTGGGCCATCAATTTCAAAACATACCTTCAAAATGATCTACTGTAGTTAAGTCAGGTTTACACTGTGCTTTACTTTTAGTAGGCAGTGAAAGGGTTTTATTGTGTTAAATTTTCTTCTTTAGGTTGTTGAGGGTTAAAACTACGGTATACCTAAACATTATCTTCCCATGGGAATGTGTATTTGTTAAATGATTAGCTTTCTCATTGAAAAAAGATTTCTTCCAAGCTAAAGACACATAATGAAGGCTATGATTTATTATTTCTTTGAATTCTCAATGAATCCAGTAAGATGACTTGACAAGTCTACCTGCTTTTAATGGTTAATTTAGACTTTTAATCTATCCAAAATTGTTTTTTACCCTGCAAGGCAATATCAGGAGAAGAGCAAGAGTTGAAATCAACCGTTTCTTTTAAATGAACACAAAGAATGAGAACATTGTATTTTAAATTAAGGAACAACTGTTGGTAAATATGCTTTTCTAGCCTGAGATGGTTGACAGCTAGAATTTTAAGGTCAGGTATTGCCGATTGATAACTTTTTTAAACTTTAAAAAATAACAGTAAAGGCAGATGCATTTTGCTGAAGAATTTAAGAAGAAAAAAATAAATTTATATAACAAGACTACTGGAGATAGAAAAAAATGAATTTAAATACTGTTTAAAAAAAGTGTGACGGATTTTCTTTTAATCTTTTTTAAAGTGATAAGCCTTCAAAAGCTTTCTGCTTATAAATTAATTTGTTTTCCTAAGGAAGGGTAGCTTATAGCCTTAACTTTTCCCTAGAATTATAAATTTATTTTTNGTTAATTTCTTAGGAAATATACTCAAGAAACACACTTTGAGAATTGTTTTTTCTTTGGTAATCCAATTCATCAGTGGGACAAAAATCAAATAGAATTATATTAAATATACGGCCTTTAGGGCAGATTTATAAAGAAATTACATTGTCATTTCTGTCAAATAGATATGTTTTCCATGTCTAGTTTCCTCTATGCAAGTGTAAGCATACTTTGGGGCATTTCAGTGCTTTCTAGAATTTTAAATGATTGGATTAAAATAAATACCTGATTTTCTCTGAGTAACTTACTAAGAATGCCAAAGAACTATTGTAAGTTCATAACAATAACTAATTCTTGTTTTAAGTTTGAATATGGGGTATCTAATGGTCTAATAAAAGATTATCTCATGGAAATAAAGTTTGAAGGACAAAAATACTTTTTGCAAGGCATCTATTAAAATTTAGGAGAGGCACAAAGTTAGCTGGGCTTTTTGTTTCTTATAAACTGCTTATTCAGTTGAAAAATGTACAAGCTACCATAATTTACATTACTTACGGTGCCTTTGGTGTGTTGATTCAAAAAGTGAGTTGGGTGATAACACACCTTAAAAGAGGCAGCAGATGGCATAATAATTTCACTTGCTTAGCAGCTAATACTTTATCCGCTATGGGCAATGTCTAGATTTCTATGCTAATGTAGAGTACTAGAACATTTAACAATAGGAAGCCCCAACTCCCACAGTCAAGAGACTAGGTATAAGAGGCAGGTGTTACAAAACTGTAAAGGGCCATATCTAATAAACAAAAGGATTCAGACTAAAATTTTAAGTTTTCTTTAGATTGAAGGTATCTTGAAATGTCACAGTTTTTAAAGCCACTTTAGAACCTGAGTCATGTTATCAGTTTGTACTTACACAGTCAATTTTACAGAAGAGGTTAAATAAATTGGATCTTACTTTTCCTCAGAACATTTCCACATGCTAGATGAGGAGTTATGGGAGAAAGGGTGACATAATGGGAAAAGCACTGGACAACAAATACCTGCTTCTCAAACTCACTAACTGATTGATCTTTACTAGATACTTAATTTCACATAGCCCCTACTTCCACATTGGTAAATCAATAGAATTAGTAGCTCTACCCGCTTCACAGGGTCGTTGTCAAGACCAAAAGCAAACAACAGATTTTACTAGAATGTAAGCTCCATGAAGGCAGATATTTTTGTCTTTTTTGGTTCACTGCTATGCCCCTAAAACCTAGAAGAGTACCTGGCACATAGTAATCAGTCAGTGAATGCTATAAAAATGAGTATTATAAATATGTAATATATTATATGTAAGGTATTATTATTATTATTCGCTAAACCAATGAAGACAAACAAAGTAGAGAGTGACTCGCTCAAGTTATTTACTAAGTCAGAAAGAATTTAAGACTGGATTTCAAAGCAGGTCTCTTGATGTTTTATCAATTTGGTCATTCAACAAAATTTTGACAGTATGTGCCATAGAGCATACTATGTGCCAAGCATGGTACAAATGCTGGATATACAGTGGTAAAAAAATATATACATAAGAGTCAAACATGGGATATAGACATTAAACAAATAAACACAAACATAAATGCACACAAATAAATTGTAATAAGAAAGGAAGGAAGAAAGAAGAAAGGAATGAAGAAAGAAGACAGGAAGAAGAACCTCTGAGGCAAAAACAACAGGATAAAGTTTCCTTAACTTACATCTAGACTAAAAGTTTAAGCTAAAATTTACCCAAAAAACTGTTCATTCTTTTGATAAGATGTGTTTTTTTAGAGAGTGTTCATTTGTTTTTATACATATCAGTATTTCCAACTATTTCATATCAGTATTTCTACCAAATTAGGAGAAACTTAACAATATCATCTAGAATTAACCATCCAAGACAGATGTATTAAAATAAAAAATTAGAAAACAATCACAGCATTAATCACTCACGCTTGTTATTTTAGTTCTCCCGGCTAGACGCTTAATGGTGTTTGCTGATCTTAATATTAAAATTGGGCCATCAATTTCAAAACATACCTTCAAAATGATCTACTGTAGTTAAGTCAGGTTTACACTGTGCTTTACTTTTAGTAGGCAGTGAAAGGGTTTTATTGTGTTAAATTTTCTTCTTTAGGTTGTTGAGGGTTAAAACTACGGTATACCTAAACATTATCTTCCCATGGGAATGTGTATTTGTTAAATGATTAGCTTTCTCATTGAAAAAAGATTTCTTCCAAGCTAAAGACACATAATGAAGGCTATGATTTATTATTTCTTTGAATTCTCAATGAATCCAGTAAGATGACTTGACAAGTCTACCTGCTTTTAATGGTTAATTTAGACTTTTAATCTATCCAAAATTGTTTTTTACCCTGCAAGGCAATATCAGGAGAAGAGCAAGAGTTGAAATCAACCGTTTCTTTTTAAATGAACACAAAGAATGAGAACATTGTATTTTAAATTAAGGAACAACTGTTGGTAAATATGCTTTTCTAGCCTGAGATGGTTGACAGCTAGAATTTTAAGGTCAGGTATTGCCGATTGATAACTTTTTTAAACTTTAAAAAATAACAGTAAAGGCAGATGCATTTTGCTGAAGAATTTAAGAAGAAAAAAATAAATTTATATAACAAGACTACTGGAGATAGAAAAAAATGAATTTAAATACTGTTTAAAAAAAGTGTGACGGATTTTCTTTTAATCTTTTTTAAAGTGATAAGCCTTCAAAAGCTTTCTGCTTATAAATTAGTTTGTTTTCCTAAGGAAGTGTAGCTTATAGCCTTAACTTTTCCCTAGAATTATAAATTTATTTTTAAATCAACTTTATTGAGGTATAATTTACCTAAAATAAAATGTGTTCACTTCATACATACAGCCAGCTCTTCTATAACTTAGCTAGTATTTCTAGAACTTACAGTGCTATTGAAATCCCCACAATTAGAAAAAAAAAAGACCTGGGAGAAAATGGGTTTTGAAAAACAATAGTCAGATACTATGCCATTCACACACACACACACACACACACACACACACAAAGATATTGCCTAATATTACCTAATAAAATGGTAACATACTTGAACAACTTTAAACCAACTCTAACAAACATCTGTAGAACACTCTACTCAACAACAGCAGAATACCTATTCTTCTCAAGTGCATAGGGAACATTCTTTTGGATGGACCATAAGCTAGACTATAGCACAAGCCTCAACCAATTCAAAAGGATTAAAATTATACAAAGTATATTCTCCACCTACCACAATTGAATGAAATTATAAACCAATAACAAGTAAATTTAGGAAGTTAACAAATATGCAGAAATTAATTAGCACACTAATATTAATAAATAATGTGTCAAATAAGAAAGTACAAGGAACATTGGAAAATACTTTGAGATTAATGGAAATGAATATACAACCTACCAAACCTTATGGGATGCAGATAAAGCAGTGCTTGAAGAAAAACTTATAGTTTTAAATGCCTACATTAAAAAAGAAAAAATATATCAAATCAATAACCTAACCTCCCACCTTAAGACGTTAGAAAAAGCAAAGTTTTTTTTACCACTTCATGACAAAAAACGCTTAACAAACTAAGAATACAAGGACAGTTCCTCAACACTTTTATAAAAAGTATCTACAAAAACACCCAGCTAACATCATACTTAATGGTAAAAAATGTGAATGCTTTACTTACAAGACCAGAAACAAAATGAGAATATTACCACTTGGTACTTCTATTCAGTATTGTTCTGGATGTTCTGGCCAGGGAAATTAAAAAAGAAAATGAAATAAAAAGCATCCAGTTTGCAAAGGAAGACGTAAAACTATGTCTAATCACAGATGACATGATCTTGCAAACAGAAAATCTTACGATATCCACACACAAAAAAAACTATTTAAGGTAATAATCAAGTTCAACAAGGTTGCTGGATATAAGCTCAATAAACAAAATCTACTCTAGTCCTATACACTACCAATGAACAACCCAAAAATGAAGTTGAGAAAACAATTTTATTTACAATATCATCAAAAAAAGAAACTATTTATGGATAAACATAACAAAAGTACAAGACTTGTATACTGAAAACTATTACACATCATTGAAGAAAGTAGAGAAGACCTAAGTCAATGGAAAACCATCCATGCTCATGAATAGAAAGACAATATTGCTAAGATGGCAATTCTCCACAAATTGACCTAAAAATCCAATTCAATTCCTATTAAAGCCCCAGCTGGCTCTTTGCAGATGTTGATAAACTAATTCTACAATTCGCATGGAAATGTAAAAGACAAAAAATAGCCAAAACTATCTTAAGATGAACAAAGAGGAATCATACTTTCTGATTTCAAAACTTACTATAAAACAACAGTAATCAGGACAGTTTGGTAAAAACCCTCACATTTACAGTCACTTACTTTTCAACAAAGTTGCTAAGTCTGTTACAAATAGAAGTTCAAAAACAAACAAAAACAAAATTGCTAAGACAATTCAATGGAGCTTTCCACCATTATAAGTTGTTTTCAACAAATAGTGCAAGGACAACTGGATATCCACATACAAAAGAATGAAGTTGGACCCCACATAATATAAATAATTAACTAAAATTAGATCAAATATCTAAATGTAAGGGCCAAAACTATAACACACTTAGAAGAAAACATAGGCTTTAATTTTCATGACTTTAGAATAAGCAAGAGCTTCTTGGATAAGACACTGAAAACACAGGCAACAAAAGAAAAAAATAGATAAAACAGACATCATCTAAAGTAAAAACTTTTGTGTTTCCAAGACACCATCAAGAAAGTGAAAAGCCATATTAAATCTTCTAATCCATGAACAGGGGATATTTTTCCATTTATTTGTGTCTTCAGTTTCTTTCATGAATGTTTTATAGTTTTCAGTATACAGATCTTTTACCTCCTCAGTTACATTTCTTCCTTTTTTAATATTTTGCCATATTTGCTTTATATGAACCATTTCAAAGAAAGTTACAGACATGACACTACTTAACCATGCATCTCCTGAGAATGGGATTCTATATAACCTTAATACCATTGTCCCACTTAAAATGCTTCCCTAATTTAACATGAAGTCCGTATTTCAGATTTTTCCACTCGTCTCTTTTTTTAAAAAAAGTAGCTACTGTCATCCCCCAAGCAGGATTCAATCAAGATTCTCACTTTCTGGAAATACTCGTCCTGTTGTCTCGTTGAGTTTTCTTTGCAGTGTCATTAATTTAACCTATTTTTTATGTGTGTCATTGGTGGCTTTATTTATTTACTTCCATAGGTTTTTGGGGAACAGGTGATATTTGGTTACTCAGTTAAATTTATTTCTAAGTAATATTTTTATGCTATTGTGAATGAGAATGTTTTCTTGATTTTTTTCACATAGTTCATTGTGAGTATACAAAAATGCTACTAACTTTTTGATGTTGATTTTGTATTTGCAACTTTACTGAATTTATTTCTTACTTCTAACAGTTTTTTGGTGGCATCTTTAGGACTTTCTATATATAAGATCATGTCATCTGCAAACAGAGACAATTTTACTTCCTTTATGATTTAGGTGCCTTTTATTTCTTTTTCTTATGTATTTGCCCTGGCTAGGACTTCCACTACTATGTTCAATAGAGGTGGCAAGAATTGGCACCTTGTTTTGTTCCTGATTTTAAAGAAAAAGCATCTAATTCTCTTTACTGAGTATGATGTTGGTTATAGATTGTCATATATGGTTTTATTATGTTGAAAACATTCCTTCTCTACCTAATTTGTTGAGATTTTATCATGAAAGGATGTTTTATTTTGTCAGAGCCTTTTTCTGCATCTATTGAGAAGATCATATTATTTTTATCCTTCATTCTAGTAATGTGTTGTACAACATTTGTTAATTTACATATGTTGAACCATCTTTGCATCCCCAAAATAAATCCCACTTGATCATTAAAGTAAGGTGTAGGATCCTTTTAAATTTGGATTATTAGTATTTTGATGAGGTATATGATTTTTTAAATATACTGTTCAATTTAGGTTGCTAGTATTTTGTTAAGGATTTTTTTATGTTGACCTAAAATTTATTTATTCAAAAAAACAGACATATCTAAATGAAAGGTATTACTCTAGGTTTCATGAAGACTATAGACATGGAAATGAATTTATTTATATAACATACTTATATTAGGTGCCTTAGTAACTACAGAAATTAATGCACGGTCTTTGCCTGACAGGAACAGAGAGTCCAAAATGATATAAAGAAACCATATTGTTTTTACTCCTGCTTAAACATAAACCTTCTATGCCTATCATTTCTCTAAACTTCCCTTAGTTTCAGGAACACTCCTATTTTTTAGTCCTTTCAATCGGCCAGTCAGTCTGGTAAACAAACCTTTGTGTTCCAGGCTATAAAAAATATAAAGTTGGGTAAAAAGTGGTGGCTGCTTCTGGGGATCTTGTGTTCTTTAGAGAGTAACAGATTAATGTAAAAGAAAAGAAAGATACACACAGTTGCACACGAAGCTGAGGATTTTGTATCCGCATTAATTGGGGATTTTGTCCTATAATTTTTTGTAGTGTTCTTGTCTGACATTGATATCAGGATAATGCTAGTCTCATAAAATTGAGTTTGGAAGTCTCCTTCCTCTTCAACTTTTTGTAAGAGTTTGAGAAGGATTGGCATTAATTGGGCTTTAAATGTTTGGTAGAATTCAGCAGTTAAAGCTATCAGGTCCTGGTAGCTTTTTTTATCTCTGCTCTGATCTTCACTATTTCCTTCTTCTGCCAAATTTGGGCTGAGTTTATTTATTTTTTTCTAGTTTCTTGAGATGTAAAGTTAGGATGTTTATTTAAGATCTTTTTTTTGATGGAAATGTTTAGCACTATAAAATTCTTTGTTAGAAATTTCCAAAGCCGAAGTAGCTTAGACAAATTCAGTGCAATCCCTATCAAGGTCCCAGTAGCATTTTTCACAGAAATAGAAAAATAAAATCTAAAATTCCCATGGAAGCACAAAACACCCCGAATAGCTGCACAAAAGAACAAAGTTGGAGGTATAGCAATACCTGATTTTTTTTTTTTTAATTACAAGCTACAGTCTTCAAAACAGTATGGTGTTGGCATAAACACGGACATATAGACCAGTAGAACAGAATGGAGAGCCCAGAAATAAGCCCATGCATTTATGGTCAATTGATCTTTAACAAAGGTGCCAAGAGCATCCAATGGGGAAAGGACAGTTTCTTCAATAAAAGATATTGGATATCCACGTGCAAAAGAATAAATGGACCCTCATCTCACACCATATACAAAAATCAACTCAAAACACTTAAATGTAAGACCTGAAACTGTAAAACCACTAGAAGAAAACATGGGAGAAAGCTTCTTGATGTTAATCTGGACAATGGTTTTTCAGATATGACCCCAAATGCACAGACAGCAAAAGCAAAATTTTTTAAAATTGGATCATTTCAAATTTAAAATTGAGGCAAAGGAAACAATCAACATCATAGAGTATTTTCATAATAGCCAAACAACAGAAACAACCCAAATGGATAAATGAAATGTGATGTATCTACACAATGGAGTATCATTCAACAATAAAAATAAATTAATGGCTAAAAAAATTTGAGTTAAAAAAATAAATAGATGAAGTATTGATACATGCTGCAAAATGGATGAAACTTTAAGAGCGTTATACTAAGTGAAAGAAGCCAGAAACGAAAAGTTACATATGATTTTATTCCATTTATATAAAACATCCAGAATAGGCATTTTTAGAGAGATAGAAAGTAGTTTGGTGGTTGCCTACAGCTGGGGATGTTTGTGCTAAAAAAAAAAAAAAGACAGTGACTAGATAGAAGATTTTTTGTTTGGGGGGGAGGGTTATGAAATTGTTCTCAAATTGATTATGGTGATGGTTGCACAATTTTGAATACACTAAAAACAGAGTGTACACTTTAAATGAACACATTGTATATGTGAATTACATCTTAATAAGGCTTCTGTAAATTTGCAATTAAATAGAAAATACACAAAGAATAAAGAAAAGTCAAGAAATCAAAGCTGCTTTTAACAAATGATTGATAAAATAATAAACTCCTAGTTTAAACCAATGAAAAAAGAGAGAAGACAGATTTCAGGTATAGAAAAGAAAGAGAAGCATCACCATAAATATTATAGATATTGAAAGTATAGGTATAATAAGGGAATTTTAAACATTTATTCCAATAATTTTGACAACTTAGATGAAATAGATCAATTCCTTGACTGTCAAAATTATACAACCAAACTGGTAAAAAAAGAAATACTTTTGCAAAAATCTAAATAGCTCTGTATTAGTTATGTAAATTTAAATGGTAAATTAAAACCTTCCCACAAAAAGCACTCTAGTTCCAGATGGATTTACTGGTGAATTTTAGCCAAATTCGAGGAAGACACAATAGCTAACTTACCAGAAAGTTTCAGAAAATAACACCAGTACTTCCCAGCTCATTTTATAAGTCCAGCACTACCTTGATACTAAGAGTCAAACTATTATAAGAAAAGAAAATTGAAGATCAATATCTCTTCTGAACCTAGATGAAAAAGTTTCTAATAAAATTATCAAATATGAATTAGCACCATAAAAAAGGATAATGCATCCCAAGTGGAATTCATCCCAGAAACAAAAGGTTGGTCTAAACTTTGAAAAAACAATCAGTGTAATTCACCATGTTAACAAACTAAAAAGAAAAAAAAAGACAAAACTCCATATGTTCCTATAAATAGATTTAGAAAAATCATTTGATAAAATTTAACGCCTATTCATGAAAAAAAAAAAAACCTCTCAGCAAATTAGGATAGAAACAAACTTCCTCAAAATTTTTATCTCTGAGAGTCACCCAAGAAGATGCAAATCAATTGAGAAATATACTGTTTCATTGATTAGAAAAATCAATATTGTTAAGGTATCAGTTCTAAGTTAAAATATAGAGTGGATGTAAATCAAATCTCCAGCAATATTTTTTGTAGAAATTCACAAGCTGATTCTAAAACTTATATAGAAATACATGTTAGGTGACCTAACATGACTGGAATAAAGTTTTAAAGGGGAACAAAGTTGGAGTGCTTATATTATGGGATTTTAAGACTTACCATAAATCACAATAATCAGATCAGTGGAACAAAGTAGAGAGTTAAAAAACAGAACAATACATATATGTTTAATTTATTTTAATCAGGGTTCCAAAGATAAAGAAATAGTCTTCTCAACAAATGATGCTGGGACAATTGAATATTTGTTCAATAAATAGAAAAACTATACTTTGATCATTACACCATGCTACAAACGTACTTGAAATGTATCTTATACCTAAAAGTAAATATTACAACTTATATACCTTCTAGAAGAAATATAATAGAGGAAAACACAGAAGAAAATGTTTGCAACTATGGGGAAGGAAAAGATACCTTAGAACACAGAAAGCACTAATTGTGCATGAAATTTTTAAATGGACTTTATGAAAATTACAAAATTCTGCTCATTGAAAGATACAACTAAGAAAGTGAAAAGTGGCTGGGTGCGGGCTCATGCCTATAATCCCAGCACTTTGGGAGGCTGAGGTGGGCGGATAATCTGAGGCCAGGAGTTTGAGACCAGTCTGGTCCAACATGGTGAAACCCTGTCTCTACTAAAAAATACAAAAATTAGCCGGGCGTGGTGGCGAGTGCCTGTAATCCCAGCTACTCGGGAGACTGAGGCAGGAGAATCTTTTGAACCCGGGAGTTGGAGGCTGCAACGAGATGGGATTGCGCCACTGCACTCCAGAGTGAGACGCTATCTCAAAAAAAAAAAAAAAAAAAAAAAAGAAAGTGAAAAGTAAGTCCACGATTTGAAGAAAATATTTGTAACACATATATTGACAAAGGACTCGAAAAGAGATTGCAAAAGTATTCTTACAACTCAATAAGAAGAAAACCCAATTTTTTGTTGTATTTTCATGCTGAATGAAAATATTATTATTGAATATTATGTTGAATATTATTGAATATTATGTTGAATATTATTTTGAAAAATTTGAAACCTACACAAAAGTTAAAAGAATAGTACAGTGAACATCTGAAAACCCTTTACCTTGATGGACCAGCTTTTTACATTTTGTTAAATTTGCTTTTGCCTTTGCTACAATAAAGGCTGTTAATGTTTTCGGGTTTTTATTTTTTCATACTTTTAAAATTATACTTTAAATTCTGGGATACATGTGCAGGATGTGCAGGTTTGTTACGTAGGTATACACGTGCCATGATGGTTTGCTGCACCCATCAATCCGTCATCTACATCAGGTATTTCTCCTAATGCTATCCCTCCCCCAGCCCCCTACCCCCACAACAGGCCCCAGTGTGTGATGTTTCCCTCCCTGTGTCCATATGCTCTCATTGTTCAACTCCCACTTAAGAGTCAGAACATGAGGTGTTTGGTTTTCTGTTCCTTTCTTAGTTTGCTAAGAATGATGGTTTCCAGCTTCATCCAGGTCCCTGCAAAGGACATGAACTCATCTTTTTTATGGCTGCATAGTATTCCATGGCGTCTATGTGCCACATTTTCTTTAGCCAGTTTATCATTGATGGGCATTTGGGTTGGTTCCAGTCTTTGCTATTGTGAACAGTGCTGCGATGAACATATGTGTGCATGTGCCTTTATAGTAGAAAGATTTATAATCCTCTGAGTATATACTCAGTAATGGGATTGCTGGGTCAAATGGTATTTCTGGTTCCAGATCCTTGAGGAATCGCCACACTGTCTTCCACAATGGTTGAACTAATTTACAGTCCCACCAATAGTGTAAAAGTGTTCCTATTTCTCCACATCCTCTCCAGCATCTGTTGTTTCCTCACTTTTTGATGATTGCCAGTCTAACTGGCATGAGATAATATCTCATTGTAGTTTTGATTTGCATTTCTCTAATGACCAGTGATGATGAGCTTTTTTTCATCTGTTTGTTGACCACATAAATGTCTTGTTTTGGGAAGTGTCTGTTCATATCCTTCACCCACTTTTTGATGGGTTTATTTTTTTCTTGTACATTTGTTTAGGTTTCTTGTAGATTCTGGATATTTGTCCTTTGTCAGTTGGATAGATTGCAAAAATATTCTCCCATTCTGTAGGTTGCCTGTTCACTCTGACAGTCATTTCTTTTGTTGTGCAGAAGCTCTTTGTTTAATTACATCTCATTTGTAAATTTTGGCTTTTGTTGCCATTGCTTTTGATGTTTTAGTCATGAAATCTTTGCCCATGCCTATGTCCTGAATGGTATCGCCTAGGTTTTCTTCTAAGGTTTTTATAATTTTAAGTCTTACATTTAAGCCTTTAATCCATCTTGAGTTAATTTTCATATAAGGTGTAAGGAAGGGGTCCAGTTTCAGTTTTCTGCACATGGCTAGCCAGTTTTCCCAACACCATTTATTAAATAAGAAATCCTTTCCCCACTGCTTGTGTATATCAGGTTTGTCAAAGATCATATGGTTGCAGATGTGTGGCATTATTTCTGCGGCCTCTCTTCTGTTCCATTGGTCTATATATCTGTTTGGGTACCAGTACTATGCTGTTTTGATTACTGTAGCCTTGTAGTACAGTTTGGAGTCAGGTAGCATGATGTCTCCAATTTTGTTCTTTTTGCTTAGGATTGTCTTGACTATGCAGTCTCTTTTTCAGTTCCATATGAAATTTAAAGTAGTTTTTTCTAATCCAGTGAAGGAAGTCAATGGTAGTTTGATGGGGATAGCATTGAATCTGTGAATTACTTTTATGATATTGATTCTTCTTATCCATGAGCATGGAATTTTTTCCATTTGTTTGTATCCTCTCTTACATCCTTGAGCAGTGGTTTGTAGTTCTCCTTGAAGAGGTCCTTCACATCCCTTGTAAGTTATATTCCTAGGTATTTTATTCTCTTTGTAGCAATTGTGAACGGGAGTTCACTCATGATTTGGCTCTCTGTTTGTCTACTATTGGTGTATAGGAATGCTTGTGATTTTTGCACTCTGATTTTATATGCTGAGACTTTGCTGAAGTTGCTTATCAGCTTAAGGATATTTTGGGCTGAGACAATGGGGTTTTCTAAATATACAATCATGTCATCTGCAAACAGAGACAATTTGACTTCCTCTCTTTCTATTTGAATATGCTTTATTTCTTTCTCTTGCCTGGTTGACCTGGCCGGAACTTACAATATTATATTGAATAGGAGTGGTGAGAAGGGGCATCCTTGTCTTTTGCTGGTTTTCAAAGGGAATGTTTCCAGCTTTTTCCCATTCAGTATGATATTGGCTGTGGGTTTTTCATAAATAGCTCCTATTATTTTAAGATACTATTATTTTAAGATATAATATTATTTAAGATATAATATTAAGATAATATTATATTAAGATACTATTATTTTAAGATCAATTCCTAGTTTATTGAGAGTTTTTAGCATGAAGTGGTGTTGAGTTTTATCAAAGGCCTTTTCTGCATCTATGAGATAATCATGTGGTTTTTGTCATTGGTTTTGTTTATGTGATGGATTATGTTTATTGATTTGCATACATTGAACCAGCCCTGCATCCCAGGGATGGAGCTGGCTTGATTGTGGTGGATAAGCTTTTTGATGTGCTGCTGGATTCAGTTTGCCAGCACTTTATTGAGGATTTTCACATCAATGTTCATCAGGGATATTGGCCTGAAATTTTCTTTTTTGTTGTTGTTGTGTCTCTGCCAGGTTTTGGTATCAGGATGATGCTGCTCTCATCAAATGAGCTAGGGAGGAGTCCCTCTTTCTCTATTCTTTGAAATAGTTTCAGAAGACATGGTACCAGCTCCTCTTTGTACCTCTGGTAGAATTTGGCTGTGAATCCGTCTGGTCCTGGTCTATTTTTGGTTGGTAGGCTATTAATTACTGCCTCAATTTCAGAACCTGTTATTGGTCTATTCAGGGATTCAACTTCTTCCTGGTTTAGTCTTGGGAGGGTGTGTGTGTCCAGGAATTTATCCATTTCTTCTAGATTTTCTAGTTTATTTGCAAAGAGGTGTTTATAATATTCTCTAAATGGTTTTTTATTTTTTAAGTCATTCTTTCTTTTTTTAATTTTATTTTTAAGTTCCGGGGTACATGTGCAGGACAAGAAGGTTTGTGTGTCATGGTGGTTTGCTCCACCTATCAACCCATCACCTAAGAATTAGACCCAGCAGGTATTAACTATTTTTCCTGATGCCATCCCTCCCCTTACCCCACCCCAGACAGGCCCCAAGTGAGTGTTGTTTCCCTCTCTGTGTCCATGTGTTCTCATTGTTCACTCCCACTATAAGTGAGAACATGTGGTATTTGGCCATCTGTTCCTGCGTTAGGAAAACCCAATTTTTAATAAGGGAGAAGGATGTGAATAGACGCTTTACAAAAGGAGATAAAAGAATAGCTATTATGCCTGAAAAAAATGTTCAAAATCATTAGTCATCAGGGAGATGCAAATTAAAACCACAATGATATACTGCTATATACCCACCAGAATAGCTAAAATAAAAAAGATGAAAAATTCCAACTGTTCCTGAAGATCTGGAGCAATTTCAACTTTTATATGTTGTCAGTAGGAGTATAAAATGGTATGACCACTTTTGAAACCTATTTGGTTGTTTCTTATGAAATTGAACATATACCTACCACATGACCCAGTGGTTCCACTTATATTTAAGAAAAATGAAAGCAAATGTCCACAAAAAGGTTAGTGCATGTTCACAGAAGTTTTATTTATAATAGCTGAAAGCTGGAAATCACACAAATACCCATCAACAGGTGAATGGATAAATACGTTTGGTATATCCATACAATGAAATATTTCTCAGCAATAAAGAACAAATGACCTACTGAAACAATCAAAAACATAGATGAATTTCAAAAACATTACTCTGAACAAAAGAAGCCAGACATAAAACATATGCATTACACTATATATGATCCATTTATATGAAATTATAGAGCAGGAAGAAGTACAGTAACAGGAAGAAAACCTATTGTTGCCTTAGGCTGAGGGCAAGAATCACTGCAAAGTACACAAGTGAACTTCTCGGGGTGAGGGAAATGTTCTGCATCTTGATTTCATGGTTCACATGGACATAAACTTTTGCCATACTCTGAACTACATAGTCAGTTCTACTATAAAACTTGCTTTTGAGAATGCAAATTTGTTACAACATGATAGGTAACAATTTTAACACAGCCTGAATTTTAATCTTGTTTATGTGTGATTTTGTCCACTAAAAACACTAGAAGAATGCAGAATATCGCCCTCACCTGAACCAAGCCATAAACATACCCTGCCATTCTTTGTCCTGCTGTTGTCATACATTATAATTCAAACTCTTATAAACCCCACCATACACTGTTAGTACATTTGCTCTTCAAAGGTTTGTTGTTGTTGTTGTTGTTGTTTGTTTGGTTTTTTTAGAAATGGTAAAATGAGAAAACACATTTTGTGTTTTCCCACATATTACCATTTCTGGCACTCTTCATTCATGTGCATGGAAATGAGTTTGTACCTGGTGTCATTTTTGCCTTCTAGAGTAACTTTAACATTTCTTGTACTTCAGGTCTGCTTAACTTATAGTCCATGTTTTCTTTTGTTCAAAAGGCTTTATTTTGCTCTCATTTTTAAAGGAGATTTTCACTCAACAAAGAATCCTAAATTAACTTTTGTAAAAGCAAGTTAAAGTTTTCATCCTATTGCTTTCTTTAGACTTAGGCTTGCATTATTTCGAACACAAAGTTCTTGCATCATGGCTAGCATTATATCTAACACAAAATCAGTATTAATTCTTATCTTGGTAACCTTGTATTTAATGTTTTTTTTCTCTGGCTGCTTTTAAGAATTTCACTTTGTCACTGGTTCTCAATAATTCCAATATGATGTGCCTGAGAATGCATTTCCTTTCAGTTATTCTGCTTGGGGTCTGTTGAGTTTCTTTGATTTAGGAATCAGTTTTCACCTTATTTGGAAAATGTAAGTCATTATTCCTTCAAATACATATTCCAGCTCCTCTCTTCTGATCTTTTCAGGACTCCAGTTACACATATGTTGGATCACTTGGAATGTTCCTCAGGTTACTGAGGATCTGTTCTTCTTCTTCTTATTTTCTTTCTGTAACTCAGTTTGGATAGTTTCTATTACAATATCTTCAAGTTTGCTGTTCTTTTCATTTGCCATACCTAATCAGCTGATAATTTTATCAGGTGAATTTTCACGCAGATATGACATCTTTCAGCTCTAGAAGTTTCCTTGTTTGTTTTTAATACCATCGATTTCTGTCCTCAGTATGCTCAAGTTTTCCTTTAAATATTTGGACACATTTATAATTGTTCTGATGCATCTATTTCATTCATCTCTGTAATTTGACTCACTTTCTGCTGATGGATTTTCTTACTTGCATTTTCCTGCTTCTTCACATGTCTTACTTGTATTGGATACCATACACTATAAATACTATGTTCTTAAGATTTTTGAATTTTGTTTTCTTCACTTAGATAGGTGAATTTGGCTAGCAGGTAAGTTTTTTGCCAATCATCTTGATCCTTTTGGGGTTGTTTTTGACCTTTGTTAGTAGTATTCTATGGAGTTTTACTCTACAACTTGTTAAGCTTATTTTAAGGCACAACCCTGGGGTACATACTGAATTCCCAGGATTTTCAGTGAGGTCCTGTGACTCTGGTGATTGAAACTCAAATGTCTCTCAGCTACATTTAAGCTGTAGGAATTGTTCAATTTACCGTCCTCCAGTAATTGCCATTTGTCTGGCCTTGTGGCATTTCACAGTATGCATGTGCACCTTAGTATACAGCAAAAGACTCAATGAAACCCCTGTGCAGATTCCTAGAGCTTCTCTGAATGGCTCCTACAACCCTGGAGCTGTGCCCCACAAACTGAAGCTGCTACAGCTTTCCCCAAGTCTGCTCTCAGTCTCTTCCATAAAGAGACTGCCATGCTTTCCTTGGTTTCTGATTCCTATGTTGTTCTGGAAAGGGACTCCAGGCAGAATACTAGGGCTTTCATGAAACTCACCTCATTTGTTTCTATTCATTGAGACTGCACTACTGCACTGCATGTTTTCCAATATCAGAAAATAGTTGTTTCACATATATTGTCCAGTTTTCTACTTGTTCACAGGTAAAGGACAAGTGTGGTATAAGTTACTCCATTACAGACAGAAGTAGAAGCCAGAATATTTTTTAAAATCTAATTTGAGCTTATTATGTGTTGGGCTCTTATAATTGCCATAGTATTTATGATACTACATTCATTTAATTAATATAAAGCTATTTCATTTACATTACCTGATTTAGTCCTTCAAACACAGTGAGCCAAAGGTGACCTTTCTTATGATCATTTTATAGTCAAAAAGATTGAGGTTCACAGAGGCAAGTGAATGCTCAAGTGAGACTCACAGAGGCAAGTGAATGCCTTACACACCTTGTAAGGCTTGGAGTTAGGAGTATGACATTCAGCATAAACTACTAATGCTAAAGCTTGTCTCCTGGCTTCCTTTTCCTTAGATCTCTGGTTTCATCCACTACTGCCAAACTCTTATCTATCCATCCTTCCTTCCTTTCTGTTTCTCCTTCAGGTTTTAATTATCTTTTGCCTTAGATTTTAATCATCACCTTTGCTGTCTTAGCATGGCCAAACATTTTTAAAGAAGTAACTCATTCTTTAATTTTATTCTTTGAAAACCCCTATCTTTAATTCACTGCCATATTTTTTAATTTGAATGTCAAGCAACATGCTATTATCAATCTATATCATACCATAACCAATACATTCCAGAACCTTGTAGACCTCTAAAGCTACACACTCTCCAACCAGCCCCTACATTGTCAGGATTCATGCTTTTTTTTTTTTTTGGAAACACAGTCTCACCCTGTCGCCCAGGCTGGAGTGTAACGGCATGATCTTGGCTCACTGCAACCTCTACCTTCCGTGTTCAAATAATTCTCCTGCCTCAGCCTCCAGAGTAGCTGGGATTACAGGTGCCTGCCACCATGCCCAATTATTTTTTGTATTTTTAGTAAAGATGGGGTTTCACCATGTTGGCCAGGCTGGTCTCGAACTCCTGACCTCAAGTGATCCACTTGCCTTGGCCTCCCAAAGTGCTGGGATTACAGGTGTGAGCCACTGCACCTGGCCTGGTTATGCTTAATCCATTTGTATCATCTTTCCTCCTCTGTCACCCACTTCCCCTAAATTACTTTGACCTATGAAGCTACAGCAATCTTCTCAGAATTTTCCCCAGTCCAAATGAAAATTAAAGATTAAAAAATTAAAATATAAAGGAAGAGGAGAAATTTTAAAACTAAACAGAATTAAACTTAAACTAAAATAAACCAGCTCCTCAGTTAGATAGACAACAAATAGATTAAATTATAGCATTTCTTTTTTTTTTTTTTTTTTCTTTTTTTTTTTTTTTTTAGACGAGAGTCTAGCTCTGGTCGCCCAGCGCTGGAGTGCAGATGGCGCGATCTCGGCCACTGCAAGCTCCGCCTCCCGGTTTCGCATTCTCCTGCCCTCAGCCTCCCGAGTAGCTGGGCTACAGGCGCCGGCCATCTCGCCCGGACTAGTTTTTGTATTTTTAGTAGAGAGGGGTATCACCGTGTAACCAGATGGTCTCGATCTCCCTGACCTCGTGATCCACCCGTCTCGGCCTCCCAAAGGCGGGATTACAGCTTGAGCCACCGCTCCCGGCCTTTTTTTTTTTTTGAGATGGAGTTTTACTCTTGTTGCCCAGGCTGGAGTAAAATGGTGTGATCTCGGCTCACTGCAACGTCTGCCTCCCAGGTTCAAGCAATTCTGCCTCCGCCTCCCAAGTAGCTGTGATTACAGGCATGTGCCATCATGCCTGGCTAATTTTGTATTTTTAGTAGAGATGGGGTTTCTCCATGTTGATCAGGCTGGTCTTGAGCTCCCAACCTCAGGTGATCCGCCCGCCTTGGCCTCCCAAATTTCAATCAGTCTCATACAGGGACAACCAACAATAACTTGGGAAGATTATAAGATTCAGCAAATTACCTTGTACCTTAAGGTACAGGAGGCAAAAGTGTTTGAATCTTCCATGACACTTCTAACCAACAGTGTGATTGCGTGGAGCACTATACTGAGGAAAAAACAACCCTGAGACCTCATAGAAATCAGTGGGAAAGGCTTCTGTGATTCACATCGTCTGTCATGTGCCTGATGGGAGATGGGGAATGGCAAGAATCTGTGCCATAAATTTGTAGACTCTATTCTAGCTAAGAGCAGTAATATTTAAATTGCATAATGTGTCAGAAATAACATATTAAAACCTTATAGACTGGACTTTACCAAATACTGGGATTTAAATATAAAGAGGAGGTAGGGTAAAAATCAGCTGGGTATCCTAATCAACCTGACAGGATTCTTCATTACATTGGATAATCCAAACGGAATTAATCCCTCCCCGGGGAAGACAGTAACTTGTTGGGAGTCAGAAAGTAACAGATTTCTTCCATCTCTAAGTCTTTTTATTTTTAAGAAGTTATTTTATGAATCTCATAAAACTCTAGATCACCATATTACAACTTTAATCAATGTAGAGTGATATTCTAACTTCTGTCTCCTCTTCTCACAGGATTTTAAAATTCCTCGAAAATTACTGGACAATGTCACATTTAGCAAAATGATTAAAGTGAAAAAAATAATGAACCAAGTATTGGCAAGAATATGGAGCAGCTGAAAATCTTCCACACTTTTGGCAATGTATATTGGTACAACTACTTAGGAAAAGTGTTGAGCATTGTAATGGAGCATGTTACCATCCCGCAAGTTCATGCTTAGGTATATATACAACAGGAATGTTTATGTATATATCTTGTGTACTTCTTTTGGTGAATATATATATATTTGCCAAACTATATATATACTCATCTTCCTCATGTATATATGTTCATCTTATTTATATATATGTTCATCCCCTTGTGTATATATATGCTCACCAAAAGTGAACAAGATATAAATATGTGTGCATAAACTTGATGCAAAAGTAATTGCTGTTTTTAGTGGCAAAAACAGCAATTACTTTTGCACCAACCTCATACATACATATATGTGTATATATAAGAATTTCTGTTGTATACATACCTATGAATACATTTTTTTTTTCACCAAAAGAAGTGGACAAGAATGTTAATAAGTAGGGTCATTGTAATAGCCCTAAAACTTCACCGGAAGAAATGTACAAAAATGTTCATATCAATATTATTTGTGATACCCCAAACTGTAAAAATCCACATGTCCATCAACAGTAGAATGGATATTTGTGATACATTTAAGCAATGGAATATTATACAACAATGAAAATGAACAAACTACAAACACACACTGGATGAATGTCACAAATATAATGTTGAGTGAATGAACCCAGACCTTCCCCAAAATCACATATGATAATTATTCAATTTGAGGTAATTTTCAAAACCAGGCAAAACAAATATATGGCCATGGAAGTCATAATAGTGATTACCTTGAGTGAGAGTGGTTTCTAAGTGGTTTCTAGGGTGCTGAAATTATCCTCTTTCTTGATCTGTGTGCTAGGTACACGTTTATTTTGGGAAAATTCATCAAGCTCTACCCCTATACTGTACCAAGCAAGGTTAGTTCCCACTGAAATTACCACCAGAACAGGGCTATCTAAAGATACATTTAGTAGTGTGTTAACTGTACAAAAAAAGACACTGTACAGTTTAAAAACAAATCTTACACAAACTTACATTTCAATTTTTTTCTTTAAAAGGAGTGAATCGTGTACAGGGAGGTTAAATGCTTTACAGACAAGAAAAAAAAAAACAACCTGTGCTAACATTAACTTATTCATCATCATCTCCTTCATCATCTTCTTGTCCTCCTCTTTCTTCTTTTTCTTGTTTTTTTCAGCCTTGACAGCTCCCTTTTTGCTGCATCTGGCTTTCCTTTAGTTCGGTATGCAGCAGTATCCTTTTCACATTTTTCCTTGAACTTTGCAGCATTCTTTTTATAGGGCTGCTAGTCATCTTCAGCAGTGCCATTCCACATCTCTCCCAGCATCTTTGCAACATCACCAATGTTTAGGCCAGGATGTTCTTCTTTGATTTTTGGGTGATACTCAGAACAGAATAAGAAAAGGGCTGAAGAAGTCCTCTTGGGTGTATTGGGATCCTTGAACTTCTTTTTTGTCTCCCCTTTAGGAGAGATGTATAAGTTTTCATTTCTCTTTCATAATGGGCTTTACCCACCTTTGTCATGTCTTCCAATTTTCCTTTTGCTTTAGCAGAAGTAGTCTTTCACCTCTCTGAGCACTTCTCAGAAAACTCTGAGGAGCTGACTGAGGCATCTGGGTGCTCCTTGTGCTCCTCCTGACAAGTTGGCACAAAGAACACATATGATGACATTTTGCCTCTTGGCTTCTTAGGATCTACTTTGCCCATGTTAGTTATCTTTCTTCAACAAGGCACAGAGTTGCCCAGTGCCCATATGGCTCTCACTTGCCCCAGCACCCTCTCTGTGGAGCTCAGTGTACTGCAACCAATTGAATATTTTTACCATAGAAATCTGTTCATGTGTAATTATATATGTGTTTCTATTTATATTTAATAAAATGAAATTGCCCTCTCTCCCCTCTAAAAAACCAATTAGTAATTTTCTTGCATTCAAAGAATATTTGCTATGTATGTAAAAACACTTTCAGGGTAATGAAGTTAGTATTTTGAATTCAATACAATGTAGTTATTGATTTCATAGAACTGTAGGAGTAGACATTTAATAAAAATTCAAGTAATTAATGGGTCTTAAAAGAGTTTTGGTGCCTCCTCCTATCACTACTACTAATTCCTCCTAAATACTCATCAAAAGTAGTGACCTAGTATAGTGGCGTCTGTTTATTTTGCCTGCCCAGCACCCAGTAGCCCATTTTTTTGGTAAAGTCACTTCAATATTTCTTTGGGGAATTTCTTCTACCCTACCACATGCACTTTGGTGAGATTATCAATTCTGCCTTCTTCTGACCAAGAAGTGGGCATGTAAACTAAACTAGGCCAAGCAGATTCTCTCCCCTTAGAATTTAAATCTTGAGTGACACACGGTCAGAAAACAGAACTAATTCACCTTGACAGTAGCTCTCTGAGGAGGCTGTTCATTGGTTTCTGTGAAATAGATCTCTTACGCTGCCCTGCTGCTTCGTATCCTTTCCAAGTGCCAGTTGCGTGGCTTTTCCTTTGATTCTGTGACCCACTCTATATCCTTAAAATACATGACTTTCATTAAGTCGGTCAATTTCTGTTGACTGTAGTTGACGAACACTGATACAGCTGGATATAAATATATTCACTACTATTATGCAAGAGAGTCCATGCATTTAAGTTTTGCCTTACTTTTTGCCAGAACTTGCTTCTTTATAAAGTCTATGTTAGTCCTGCCTAGCTCTACTTCCGAAGCTTCATTGTATACATATACTCTATCCTTTAAATGGCACATGTTTGAAAACTACTATCATTTTTCCCCATATGCCTTTTCATCAAAATAACTCATTTTCTCAATTAAAACATATATGACTACTACACATCCACTAAAATAGCTAAAAGAACAGACAGTTCCAAGTGTCGACAAGGATGTGGAGAATCTGGAACACTCATGCTTTGCTGGAGGGAATATAAATGACATAGCCGCTTTGGAAAATAGTTTGGCAGTTTATATCATTTACAAACTTACTTAATATTTTAATGGGTTTTAAAATAAATGTAAATACCTATTGTAATGTCATCTTAGGAAACAATTTCATGAAATCATGGTCTTTATGTTAGTTATCTTATCCTACAATGCATTAAATATACACTTAATTATTAATTTAAAATGTGATTTACTTATAAGCTAAATTAATTCCTTGTACCATGAGTGGTACAACTCCTCAAAGTTTTCTGAATACAGGTATTGATTGCCCTTTGGGAAACACCAGGTTGTTGTCTTTAACTTAAAATTTTGAATAAAATAATTTTCATTAAAGCAATAATCAACTTTAGAAGCAGTATTATAAAGTTTTATAGGCCAAGCCATCAGAGACATGCAAATCAAAACCACAATGAGATACCATCTCACACCAGTTAGAATGGTGATCATTAAAAAGTCAGAAACAACAGGTGCTGGAGAGGATATGGAGAAATAGGAACACTTTTACACTGTTGGTGGGACTGTAAACTACTTCAACTGTTGTGGAAGACAGTGTGATGATTCCTCAAGGATCTATAACTAGAAATACCATTTGACCCAGTGATCCCATTACTGGGTATATACACAAAGGATTATAAATCATGCTGCTATAAAGACACATGCACACATATGTTCGTATGTTTAGTGTGGCACTATTCACAATGGCAAAGACTTGGAACCAACCCAAATGTCCATCAATGATAGACTGGGTTAAGAAAATGCGGCACATATACACTATGGAATACTATGCAGCCATAAAAAGGATGAGTTCATGTCCTTTGCAGGGACCTGGATGAAGCTGGAAACCATCATTCTGAGCAAACTATCGCAAGGACAGAAAACCAAACACCACATGTTCTCACTCATAGGTGGAAATTGAACAATGAGAACACTTGGACACAGGATGGGCAACATCACACACCGGGGCCTGTCGTAGGGTCGGGGGAGGGGGGAGGGATAGCATTAGGAGATATAAGGATTATAAATCATGCTGCTATAAAGACACATGCACACATATGTTCGTATGTTTAGTGTGGCACTATTCACAATGGCAAAGACTTGGAACCAACCCAAATGTCCATCAATGATAGACTGGGTTAAGAAAATGCGGCACATATACACTATGGAATACTATGCAGCCATAAAAGGATGAGTTCATGTCCTTTGCAGGGACCTGGATGAAGCTGGAAACCATCATTCTGAGCAAACTATCGCAAGGACAGAAAACCAAACACCACATGTTCTCACTCATAGGTGGAAATTGAACAATGAGAACACTTGGACACAGGATGGGCAACATCACACACCGGGGCCTGTCGTAGGGTCGGGGGAGGGGGGAGGGATAGCATTAGGAGATATACCTAATGTAAATGACGAGTTAATCGGTGCAGCACACCAACATGGCACATGTATACATATGTAACAAATCTGCATGTTGTGCGCATGTACCCTAAAACTTAAAGTATAATAACAAAATAAAAAAGTTTTACAGGCCAAGTACAGTGTCTCACATCTGCAATCCCAGTACTTTGGGAGGCCAAGGCAGGAGGATTGCCTGAAGCCAGGAATTTTAGACCAGCCTGGACAACATAGCGAGACCCTACCTCTACCAAAAAAAAAAAAATTTAATTGGCCAATCATGGTGGCATGCTCCTGTAGTCCCAGCTACTCAGGAGGCTGAGGTGGAATGATTGCTAGAGCCCAGGAGTTCGAGGCTGCAGTGAACTGTGATCATACTACCACATTCCAGCCTAGGCAACAGAGTAAAACCCTATCCCTAAAAAAAAAAAAAAAAAAAAAAAGATTTAGATAGCACATAATGAGATATAGAAAGTGTTAGGCCTTTTATTCATTTAGCAAATACTTTGAATTTTTTTTGGGGGGGGGGTTGGCTTTTTATCAATGGAAAGTGACTGAAGAGTCAGAGATGTGGAAAACCTCCAGAGCCAGGATGTCTCCCTTCTACTCTATGTCCAACATAAGCATGCAATTTCAGGGAAGAGGGAGACCTCCACACAGGAAAGAGAAAAAAGAAATATAACAAAATGTTAAGTGGTTGTTTTAGGAATTATGGGTCATTGAGTTCTTTCTTTAAATTCTTAATTATGTTCATTTCTCTACTTGCCAAAATTTAATATGCTTCCATTTTTTTAGATAAAAACCATACAGTAAAACTTTGTTCTTTTAGATACCTTGGATAAAAAGACATACATATATACCTTCTGTTGTTGATAAGAATAAATTTCTAATTGTATATTTTTATTCAAAAATAAAAATTCAACCAAGCACCAGAATGTGTGCCTGTAATTCCAGCACTTTGGGAGGTTGATGTGGGCAGTTTGCTTGAGCCTAGGAATTCGAGACCAGCGTAGGCAACATAGTGAGACCCCATCTGTACAAAAAATAAAACAGTTGGCCAGGCATGGTGAGAACCATGGCATGTACCTGTGGTCCCAGCTACTCAGAAGGCTGAGGTGAGAGGACCACTTGAGCCCAGGAGGCCAAGGCTGCAGGGAGCTGTGATTGCACCACTGCACTCCAGCCTGGGTGACAGGGAGACCTTGTCTCTAAAAAAAAAAAAAAAAAAAAAAAAAAAAAAAAAAAAAAAAAATTTAAAAGTAAAAAACAAAATTTAATTGAAGATATCAATTTTTTATTTTAAAAATATTCATATTCACATACAACCTTTTGTGGCTAATTATGCTGCCACCTACTTCCAGTTCTCAAAGCACTAGTAGTAGGTGTTTGGTTCATTATTATGTGAAAAATATAATCCAAACAAAACAAACAAACAAAAACTAATGGTACTCAATTGCTAGAGTAAAACACAAAAACAATGGGTTCTGAAATAATGCGCCTAAAATCTGGTAATTATAGCTTGACAATTTTTAAAGCTCTATAGGCTCAGTGATGTGATATGTAGGATTTGCTTGTAAGTGCTGTAGAAGGGATGATGACAAGCTGGGGGCTGGGAAGATGGAAGGGACAGGTAAAATGGGAACAACAGCAGAATATTGATCATTGCTGATGCTGGGTAGGGGTATTCATTATTGTATTTTCTTCATATTTGAAAAATTCTATAATAAAAGTTTAAAAAATAATTTTACAAACCTCTAAATATGCATGATCACAGAAACCTAAAGCAACCTCTGTTATATTCCCAAAATAGAATAAAATAAACAAACAAAAAACTTACTCAGAAATAAAGCTCCAGGTGGCCTATAAAGTGTTTTGTGCTTTCTATTTGTATAGGCAAGTAAGAAAACAATTATTGACCAGTAAGTACACAACTATTTTCAAGTTGTATGAAAGGCTATTATCGCCACCTGCTGGACAGTTATTGACTACTTGCTGTAAAAAATTAACAAGATTTTTTTAAAACCAACAATCATTATTTAATAGGTCCCCCCACCCCATCTTAAGCATCTAGTTAACGAACAGTATAAATAAAACCATCAACTTTATATCTTTATTTGTTTTTATATTAGTAATGCTAATTAATGTTACATTACATCATTTCTTAGTGTGAAATGCCTGCTGCTAAAAAGGTATATATCATAAAATTTTGGTTTGCAAGTACGTTCATGATCATCCTATGATGTTCTTGTTTTACAGAAGATCACAGAACTTGAGTTGTTTGCCCATAGGGTAAGAACCCAGAATTTAAATTGTTTACACATAGGGATAGTCCAGAAAGTTATAAACTAGTCCTGGCTCTTAAGTTCAGTGCATTATCTTTTTAAAATATTGACTTATATTGCAAATTTTATATCTTCGATAACTTGGCTAATTGCACACACCAGTGATTCTCCACTTTGGTGCATCAGAATGACTTGTGAAATTTTTAAAATAAAGCTGGCACCAAAGCCAGAGATTTTTACATCCAGCCAGGGTTAAAAGAACTATTAATAGATACCAGTGGTTCTCAAAGTGTGGTCTCTAGACAAGCATCATCATCATCATCATCATCACCATCACCTGGTTAGAAATGCAAATGTTCAAGGTCCATCCCAGAGTACTGGGTGGGGGGGCTGTAATTTGTGTTTTGCAAGCCTTCAAGTGATTTGGATACAAGCTAAAGTTTGAGAATCACTATTATTTACAACAAAACCAGTAAATTCCTACTCTTTTACATAAAAGAATTAATTTAGCTGTAGTAGAGCCCTCTGGCTGTGCGTGTCTGAGGATCAGCTGCTGGGGGCTGGACAGTTTGCTGAGCCCCTTATTATCCCCTGGTGCCTGGTGCTGAGACTCACACAGCGGTCACATCCAGCTACCTGCGTCCCCCAAGGTGCCTCTGTTCATCAGGAATAGAGCCAATAACAGCAGGTTCAAAGATCTATGGCATGAATTTGGTCGTTATGATCCTATAGTTGATGTGTATGTTCCACTTGATTTCTACACTCACTGTCCAAGAGGAGTTGCTTGTGTTCAACTGGAGGATGTTTGTGATGCTGAAGATGCTTTACCTAATTTGGACAGAAAGTGGATTTGTGGATGTCAAATGGAAATAGTTTGCACAGGGGGATTGGAAGACCCCAAATCAGATGAAAGCAAAGGAAGGTAGGAGTGTGTACAGTTCTTCATGCTATGATTCTAGAAGCCAACGTTATGAAAGAAGATCAAGAAGTTGAACTTTTGTTTACATCTATAGAAGATCTAATAATCCTAGAAAGGGTGGATGGACTGGAAGACCACGGTGTAGCAGAAGCCATTCCAACAATGACAGAGTTCAACACCAAAATCGCTGTTTTTCAAGATCTAAATCCAATTCAAGATCAAGGTCCAAGTCCCAGCCCAAGAAAGAAATGAAGGCTAAATCATGTTCTAGGCCTGCATTGCATGTCAAAATTAGAGGCACCTCTAAAAGAGATTCCAAAACACATTACAAGTCTTACTCAAGACATAAAAACGAATCAAGGAAAAAAGAACCGCATTGCTCCAAATCCCAGTCAAGGTCACAGTCTAGGTCTAGGTCAAAATCTAGATCAAGATCTTGGATTAGTCCTAAATCCAGTGGCCGCTGATAGTATAAACTATGATCATTTTTAGGCACATATCATTCATTTGTTCATAGATTGGTTGACTTAAATTATCAGGAATACAATGTTGCAATGATGTTTAACAAACACTTGCTAGTTTTCCCTGTACCAGGCAATGGTTATATTAAAATGACATGCTGTTGAGAAGCCACTCTTAAGAGTCCAGTTTGTTTAATGATATGGGCAGCTACCAATTTGTTGTGTCTCTGTATATTTTTGTAAAGATTCTCATTTTTATGCTTGAAGTATTTGGTGAAAGATGTTGGTTGACCATAATTTGCAACATTCTTACTAAAAATAAACTTTCGTATTCATATTTCATAGAACTGTTAACTTAGAAAGAAGATAGAATGTTACAAAAGTGAAGTTGTAGCCACAGTACAACACTGATTGCTCAGACACATTTAGGTTCAGAGTGGACCTTTCTGTCTTATCAAGATGTCTAGGCTCTTGATAATAGTTTATGATACAATGTGGATTAGTTCTTTTGTTAACTCCACCGTCTTGGGGAATAATGCCAACTGAGTCATGTAGTATTTTCAGGGAGATTTAAGTTTTTGACTGAAACATGGAGCCTTTACTTTTTTTCTGGTTGCTATAGATTTGGAACAAGAAAACATCAGAAAAACTCACCTTAAAATTTGTGGAGGTCAATAATGGTAGAAACAATTTTAAGGGGAAAAGAATGTTCTTACGTAGTTTTTCTAAAATTTAAGGAGTACTGTTGACCATAATATTGCTTAGTTTTCTTACTGCCCTTAGAAGCAAGTGAATTGTTTCAAAGTAGGCTGTGTGTGTGTGTGTGTGTGTGTGTGTGTGTGCGCGTGTGTGTGTGGTGTATAGTGTAAAAGAACTGAAATGTTGATGCTTACAGCATTTGGCCTATACATTTGCATCAAAATTTGCCTGTTTCTTTATGTAGGGGGCTTGCATTTCACACCTCAGTTTATTTAACGTGAGGCAAGTTCAAAAACAGCACGCTCATTCTAGGCGATTCTGTGGTGCCATGAAATTTAAAATGATTTTGGAAAAAAAGATTAGTAAGTTTTAAGAAAGAGTCACATCTTTTGAATTTTGACTACCAGTGTAGTACTTGACTAAAATAAAGAAATAATACCCTTTACCATTTATAATTTCTAGTATTTCTCTGAAAGATTGTTTTGGGGACAAAAGCGACTTGACATATCCAATCTCATTTTGGACAAAAAGCTAGTATCTTTTAAAATCTCAGATTGCTTGCTTACAGATATAAGTAAGAATTATGTAGAAGCAATTCCTTTAAGAGGATTACTTATTTCAATTGTTTTTAGTAACCTAGGCTTTGTCCGTAGAGAACAAAACAATGGCAGTAAGCTGAGATAGCTCTGTTGGGAGAGCATTAGACTGAGAACAAAACGATGGTTTTTAAATACTATTTGTGGGAAGTGCTTAAGGGGTTGATTGTAGGACCTTTGTATATCTGATACTATTTCTTTCATTTCTTTAGTGTTTGCAGTTCATGTTCTGTTCTGCTATGCAATCATTTATATGCATGTTTCTTTACTTTTTAAAGACTTTCCTGGATATATAAACAACAAAAAGTGTATTTAAAACTGTAGCAGTAGTTTGCAGTTCTAGCGGAGAGGAAAGTTGTAGGGCTAAACTTTTCTACTTTTCTTACAGAAGCTTCTAAAAAGGCATTTTATAGTTCTCTTTAACAAATATTGTGTACCGCTTTTAAAACATCAATATTTGGATCAAAGCAAGACCCAGCTTATTTTCTGCTTGTTGTAAATTAAGCATACAGAAATAAACTTTATTTTATGAAGGAAAATTTTTCCCTTCATTTTGCTATAATAAAAA
>NW_016806447.1:2530301-2567718 GCF_001698545.2 Rhinopithecus bieti
TAGTGCTGGGATTACAGGCTTGAGCCACCGCGCCCGGCCGAAAAAAAGATTTGATTTACTGTTCTCTAAGAAAAAAAAATAAAGATTTAAATTGAGTAATATAGTGTAATTTTACTCTTTTTCCAGAAGCATACATTCAACAAAGCTCTAGTTAGCCAATAGGAAAAACACTCTAATGGAAGAGTGGAGAGTAATTTATTCATAGGCCAGTTAATAAGACCCTGGAATGTTCCTGCCTAGAGCAAATTTTCGAATCACATTTCCTTATTCTGGTTTGTTGTGCTCAATAAGTTACCTTTCTAAGACATAATAAGGCCTTTTAGTCACATCAGACCTTTTGACCCAGGAATGCCACTTCTAAAACTTAGAAAATAAATTACACTCCAATGATTTCTCCAAAGCACTGTAAATAATGGGGGGAAGGGGATCCTGGAGTTAGTTAAATGTACAACAATTGAGGAATGATTCCATAGAATAAAACATCAACAGGATGGAATACTGTTCAACCATTAAAATGATGCTTTTCATATGGCTTTTTTGTTTGTTTGTTGGTCTGAGACGGAGTCTCGCTCTGTGGCCCAAACTGGAGTGCAGTGAGTGGCACGATCTCGACTCACCGCAAGCTCTGCCTCCCGGGTTCACACCAACCCCATTCTCCTGCCTCAGCCTCCCAAGTAGCTGGGACTACAGGCACCCGCCACCACGTCCGGCTAATTTTTTGTATTTTTAGTAGAGATGGGGTTTCACCATGTTAGCCAGGATGGTCTCAATCTCCTGACCTCGTGATCCGCCCGCCTCGGCCTCCCAAAGTGCTGGGATTACAGGCGTGAGCCACCACGCCCAGCCTCATATGGCATTTTAAATATAGGAAATGCTTACTTTATAACATGTGCACACACAGATACATACACACTCACAACTGAAGACAACAAAGTACTAAAATATTAATGCTGGTATCCTTCAGTAGATTATGAATTTCAAAATATCTAATCAGTATTTTTAATTTTTTCAATAACGACTATATTTATCCATTAATTAAAAGAAAATCTACAAATAGCAGAGCTTCTACTTTGTAAATTGAGATCTTCAAATAATGATTAGTCTGTAAGCTTTCAAAAGATAGTAACTGTGGAAAACAGGTAGGTATCTTTTCCTCTCCATCCTGTGTTATTCTTTCCTCATCCCACTCTAACTCTTCTACTTCTACTTTCTTCACATCAGCCCTGCCATAATTCATTAACTAGAAATACCAAGAAATCGAAGGCAATTGTTCAAATTATTTAAAATTATTTTAAAATTTTAAAGCTGCTGAATTAAATGGTTGATCTTAGAATATATATTTAAAAAGAGGTAAAATAGCCCAATGGCTAAAAGAGACTAAGGCCTTTAAAATTAAACAGATCTGGGTTTAAATCTTAAGTTTGCCACTTAGGAGACCTCACAGAAGTTTCATTTTCCTTACCTGTGAAATGGGAGTACCACTCTGCTTAGTGAATTGCTGTGAGTATGAAATGAGAGGATGCATCTAAAGCATAAGAAGGTAGTACGCATTTGTTAGTCTGTTTTGTGTTGTTATAGCAGAATACCTGAGAAGGTAATTTACAAAGCATACAGATTAATTTCTTGCAGTCTGCAGGCTGGAAGACCATGATGAAGGGGCTTGCTTCTAGTGATAACCTTCTTGCTGTGGTCATACCATGGCAAAAGGCAGAAGGGCAAGAAAGGGCAAGAGGAAGCAAGCCGGGGAGGAAGAGAGAGCAAGCAAGCATGCAAGGTATGCCCAAGAGTTCCTTGCAGTCTTAAGCTGTTTTATTATTATTATTCTTTTTACAATTTGTATAAATTTAAGAGGTACAAGTATAGTTGTGTTACAGGATATATTGCTTAGTGGTGGCCTGGGCCTTTTAATGTAACCATCACCCAAATAGTGTACACTGTACTTATTCATTTCTCAACCCTCACCATCCTCCTCCCACCCTCCCTCTCTTCTGAATCTCCAATGACTATACTCAGCATTAATCCATTCATGAGGGCAGAGCTGTCACGACTTGTACCTCCCATGAGGCCTCATCTCCCAACACTGTTGCATTGGGGATTAAGTTTCCAACACATACTTTTTGAGGGACACATTCAAACCATAGCAGCACTCAATAAAAGGTAACTGCTATTATTGTTTTCTAGTAATGTTATTGCTGTTTTGGGTAAGCAAACTCTAAGTTTTAATTTTCCTGTGGGGAAAAAAAGGCTTAGTGGGGTACTGTGGCTATTCAGTCATTTGGAATTCTCAGATCACTAACATTTCAAAAGGAATTTGGGAGACCTATATGGAGCTGTCAAAATTTTCTTTACAAAGTAGATATTAATCAATTTTCCCTCAAATGTCTTGTATAGCTGATGTTTTCAAACTATGCTCTAATCACTAACCCACATTAATTGTTACGTCTGAATTCTCTTTAATGGTTTCTCCTTCTGCTTGTTTCTATGAGGCTGGGAGGGTTGAACTGCATCACATCCCACATTCTGAATTGGCCTACTTATTCCCACTTGAGGTCAGTTGATTTGTACCTCCATCTCTTGTATCTTCTGTAAACTGAGATGTAGGTCTATAAGCTTGATTAGATTTAAGCAGAACAGCCTTGGCAAGAATAAATACTTCATTGGTAGTGATGAATTTCATCTTGAAACATGTCTATTCCTTGGCCAAGTTGAGTGTGCTGATTCTGTGTGCTCTAGGCAGATTTATGGTTCCCAAGTAGATCAATGCAAAATGAATCAAAATAATTTGTGTTATTAGAAATCTAATTGTTTTAAAATAATACATTTTGTAATTGTGAGAATTGTGTTACCCAGATCTTCTTCAAAAAAGATTTTACCTTGAAAAGCTAGAGCTGGTGAGTCAACACCAAAACTAAAATAAAATGAGACTCATTAATGAGAAAAAAATAATAACAAAACAAAAACAAAGTAGGTATTTAAACCCCACCAACAAATTCACCATCACTATTATTTCATAAAAGAAAATTCATTCAAATAACCCTTAAAAAGGTGGAAGATACTTCAAGTAATCATTCCCATGAAAGGACAGCTAGCAATTGCATGCCAAAATTATCCTTATTTTTTTCATTTTGTCATATATCAGTAAGCACTTAAGGATTAATATCAGTCTGCAAACTGGTACCTGATGCAGGATGCTTTACTTCTTGGCCTGATTTTTAATCCATGAATGAAGTTGTTCTAGCTACTTCATGGGAATGTTCATTCAACAAACACTAACCAAACACTTGTTATACTATTAAGCAGAGAAATTCAGGAGCAAATGAGGTCATGTATATGAAAACACTGTACACAGTGCCTTGTAGATTGCAAAGCATCATAAAAATATGTGGTATTATTACAAATGTATATATTATCATATATAATTATATAATATATTACATATATTACATAATTACATAATATATAACTATATATTACATATACATATTATATATACATATATAATTACAAACCAATTCCTAAAAAGAGATTACCCAATACACGTTTTAGTGACTTAGCAATTTTCTATATTCATGCTATCAAAAATAGTACTCAGAATTCTTTGGAATGCTTTGGAATGCAATATTTTCCTTTTTTTTTTTTTTTTAAAAAGAAAATAGTTATAATTTGTGATGTACCTCATGATTCTGGCCATTTTCTGCTTTATGAGAACTGAGGATGTTACCCATCCCTCAGATGGTTATAGATCCCAAAAGGGAAAGTTAATCAAGCTAGAAACTGCTGGCTATAATTACCAGCTATTAGACTCTGGATTTCTAAAAAAGAAAATGTCACAGCGTCTAAAAGGCAGGTTCAGACAAAGAGAAAATTTTATTTTCTTATTCTTGAAATGACTAAGATTTTTCAGTGTTAAAGTTCACTTTCAAGTATGATCAATAACAAGACATCAAATGTAAAATTATGCAGTTTTATAATTTTCTCCATTGCTTCTTAAACCACTTAAAGTAATTTCACAATTCAACACATTTAGGTGTCTTTTTTACTTTCTTCATTTTTTACTTCTTTAGGCAACAATGGATCAATCTTCAGTAATAAACCTTCACTTGTTGAACTACGAAGGAAAGCACGTATCACAAAGGGACCTGGAAACAAAAACGAGAATCGACTTTGATTTTATATCACAATGCCACCTCATGAGCAAACACAGTAAACCCTCACTAAATATTGTCACTCGGTTCTTGGAAACTGCAACTTTAAGCAAAACAACTTATAGAGAAATCAATTGTACCACAGGCTAATTAATAAGAGTTAAGTTTCAAAGACAAATTTCTAGTCACAAAAATATCATCAAGCTTCTAAATAAAGAGCTCAAGCACTTCTAATATTAACCACTGAAATAAATTTGAATTATAAATGCAGTTAAGATTAATAAAAGCAATAATTATTTACCCAACTGTTGGTAAATCAGAGTGACAAGAGTCATAGTGGTGGTGACTTAAAGACTAAGTGTTTGCAAAATGAAAACCGTAAGAAGCGCCTTCTGCCACCATGCAGTTCAAAAACAAACTAACAAATATGATTGGCTCCCTGAGTGCTTTCATACCACATCATTTATTGTCCTGCATTTGTATGATTATCATATACTTTGCACATTTTTATTTTACAATAGTTTGCATTCATTCATTCATCTTCCAACTCCCTTATTCCAGTCCAGGGTTGCGGGAGGCCAAAGCCTATCCCGGCAGGTCAGAGCATAGGTGGGAATGATCTCCAGATAAGCAGCATCTCATTGCAGGGCACATGTACACACCCCCCACACTCATTCACACCAGGACCACGTAGACATAACAATTAACCTAACATGCCCATCTTTGGGATGTGGGAGAAAACCGAAGTACCCAGAGAACCCATGCAGACATGAGGAGAACATGCGAACTCCACACAGACAGTGGCTCTGGCCAGGAATCTATTTTTTTCTTATGAATGTTATAATGAAATAACATTGGACAAAAGGATATTATTCAAGGACCTGCTGTACAAATATGCAACAGGAAAACTTATAGAACTCATGTCGTATTTTCACATAAAAAGTACTGTATTACTAAACTTTTTGTATTACTGTATAATATTTTGAATTATAAGAAGAGGAAGATAGTTTCATTTCTACAATAGAAGACAAACTAGTTGTACTCTAGAATATTAGAGATTCATCCTTGAAACTACATATACTCACTAATAACTCATTTCTCTCTTCCAGAAGATGATCACCTACAATTTATTGTATTGTAAAGTCAACAGTAAAGGGAACAGGTGGTGATATTTACATTTGATGGAAATACTATAAATATTTATTTAAAACAGTCAGCACAGATGCTACCTTTGTGTTACCACACAATTAGTAAAGTTCCCTAAAAACTAAAATGCTTTTCATAAGAACAATGTTAAGGGGCTTCATTTAAAATAGCAAAAAGACAGCCAGCCACCATGGCTCACACCTGAAATCCTAGCACTTTGGGAGGCCAAGGTGGGTGGATCACCTGAGGTCAGGAGTTTGAGACCAGCCTGGCCAACATGATGAAACCCTATCTCTACTAAAAATACAAAAATTAGCTGACATGGTGGTGGGCGCCTATAATCCCAGCTACTTGGCAGGCTAAGGCAGGAGAATTGCTTGAACCTGGGAGGCGGAGGTTGCAGTGAGCTGACATCAAACCACTGTACTCCAGCATGGGCGACAAAGTGAGACCCTGTCTCAAAAAATAAAATAAAGTTGCAAAATGAGAATCACAACATTTAAACATGCTAAGGGGCTTCATATGAAATAGCAAAAAGAGAATAACAACATTTTGAGGATTTGCTATCCATCATCTACTCCTACTATGGTCTCAGAGGATCCTGTACTGAAATCAAAGTTCTCTGTGGACTCTAAGAATCCATACACATCCAATTACTTAGTAGTATGGCCATATTTAGGACAAGAGAATTAACAAGGGTGGTATTTATTCACTAGTATCGTTAACTCCCAAAAAAGGTGAAAAATAGCTTAAGATTGTGTGTTTTAATTATAAACTCAGTTATAAAAGTAAACCTGACAAATTCTTATCATGGTAAGCCTACAAATGAATAATCAATTGAGTATAATGGACCCTTGCTTGGCTTCAACCATCCACAAGTGAAATTTGTCTGAGGAAGGAATTTGAACAGCACACAACACAATGATAAAGAAACTGGACACCTGTGTTCTAGCTTACTACACAGCTTCCGCATCTTAACTGAGTTGAGTGATTCTCTATGAATCACCTCATTTATAAATGACTCTCATGACACAATAAAATGATCTTCTTTCTTTCCTGTAATAAATAAATAAGATTAAGAAAACCAACTGCTAGTGCCAATGACAAAGTTAATGATCTGGCTTCAAAATGTCATTTTAGAAATAATTTTAGTCCCTAACATCACTGTAAGTTTAAAGCAATCAGTTACAGTTTTCTTTCAAACTTTGCTACATTTATTAGTAGTAATAATGTGGGAATCTACAAAGGTTTCAGGATGCATTCCTCATTACTGCTAGAGAAATCCTTTGGAGAATCAAATTTATTTATCTAATACCTGGAAATATAATACTTGCATGTTAACTTGATTTTTTATTTAATATTTTACATTTTGCTATTATACTTGCATGTTAACTTGACTTTTTTCTTCATATTTTACATTTTAAAGTATCACAGGGTCATAGGGAAGTCTGCCCTCAGCAAACCACTTACCAAAATTCAGTGGTCTGTGCCTACAAACTTCATTAATAACTGCTTGCAGATTGGCAGCTATCTGGTCACTTGACATATCCAACTGAAAGAAAGTAATATATATAACATTAATGATGAGAAAGCATGAAGATAATACAATTATTCTAGACTATTTTTCAAATATTCAATCAATGCAAATTATCTAGTAAGTGACCCTACTGTGAAAGGGGAAAACCTCTACAGCTCTTTGTTTCGAATGCCACATTTACATGTCTTCACATGTCAAGATTTAATAGATTTATAGAACATGTTATAACAAATTGAAGTTGAAGTTTTTCTACTTGAGAGTCCTTGACTTCCAAGTAATTTCCCCAAAGCATATCTTGGAGCAGAATACATCATTTCCTACACCCACCCTGCAAGGAAACAGTGATATTTTCTCACGAAGTTTGTTGATTTAAAGGAAACTAAGAAAATGTTTAGAAATTAATGTTTTCATGAGTCCAAAATAAAACTGCTTGCCACATGCATTCAGACAATACATATCTACACAGAGACAATTTCAGGATGTTGTGCTAACATTCTAATTTTTCAAACACTCTATGCAATAACAATTATCTTGTCATTTAGCAGTAAGTAAATATACAGTGAATGAGTCCTATTCATAAAACTCCTAAACTCAAATTACACCCTTGAAAAGTCTTTGTGTTTTTTATTCAAATTCAATGACTCTTACTCTTCCTAAATATTCCAGTTAAAATCCATTATATTACATTCAAATGTTTACAGAATTTTGCACTGTGCCAAATAAACCAATTTTTAAAAAATCCATGGCTGGGCACGGTGGCTCACGCCTGTAATCCCAGCACTTTGAGAGGCCAAGGCAGGCGGATCACCTGAGGTCAGGAGTTTGAGACCTGCCTGGCCAACACAGTGAAACCTTGTCTCTACTAAAAATACAAAATTAGTCAGGTGTGGTAGCAGATGCCTGTAAACCCAGCTACTCGGGAGGCTGAGGCAGGAGAATCGCTTGATCCCAGGAGGCAGACGTTGCAGTCAGCTGAGATCGCGTCATTGCACTCCAGCCTGGGTGACGAGAGTGAAACTCTGTCTCAAAAAAAAAAAGAAGATTCATATAAAATTATAGTAGCTTAACAGGCAAAAATTTATACAGTACAACAGTTGAAGTTCAAACAAGATTTCTGTTTTCCAAAGACTCTGAGAGCACTGTGAGAACTGTGCCCCACATAAACATAAAGAGAATTCATCCTAAAAAAATTATTTTATCATCATCAACAGCATTTATTCAACACCCAATTGGGCACGATGCAGTACCAAATCCTAAGTGAGAAAGGTTGGACAATACTGGAGGAATTCTCACTTTATGCCAATCCTTAAGTAGAAGTTCTGAGAGGAAAAAAAAGCAATGCTTAGTTCACCTTATTAAGTCCATACACCATAAAGACTTTAATTTGCATTGAAGCAGGTAGCTCACTGGCGGAGAAGGTACCTTATATCTTTTATGATGAAAAATAAAAAAGAAAAGGCTAAAGGCATCAGCATGTGTCCCTGCCTTCAATTCCCCTCTTAATTCTGCACAATATATGTTTCAAAAATATAAAACAATTATGTCCCCTGCAACTTTCATTATTAGGATGCCTTCGATGATTTTATCAATTTAAGTTTAAAAAAACCACAAAAATGTTTTAAAACATAGTTTATACTTTTATTCAAATTTTACCATCTTTAATATATGGTACTGTGCCCTCTACTGAATTTTAAAATATATGTATAGCTATACTTTTTATTTTAGATATTGTGCAAAATTATGGAAATGTTACATATCTCATAGGCATTACTGTGATTATTTAATTGGCTAATGACAAGACAGCTGTGTACAAAAACAAAATATAAGTGTGGATGAGTTTTATCAAAACTTGCAAAGGAAATTAATTTGGGGTGACAATGATCTAAAGAGAACTCAGAAAAGCAAACTTACAAGGTTTTCTGCCTACTTCTCAGTTAGTCTGCACTCCAATAGTGCTTTCCCATGTGATAACATTTTGTGGTCTTAAGGAGACAGGCTGACTATTTCGAGGAGAGAATATTATCTATTATATTAACAATAGCACAGTATATGACTTGGTACAGCAAGGGAAAAACAAACAGGGGTGGGGTTGATCTTGAAGGGGATATAGGACTATGTTAAGCACCATATTTGTACGTGTGCATATGTGTGTATCTGAATATATAACAGTCACAATACTATATATGTTTAACTAAAGTGATTATCCACTGCAAGACAAAACAGTTATTCCTTATTCTGGAGCATACATGTTTTCAAAAAAAAAAAGACCACTTTACTTTCTGCTTAGCATTGCTTATAATGTCAGAAACCATTCCCTAAGCAGACAGAAGACTTCTACAAAAGATGTCAGGGCAGTGGCTCAGTAGACACAGGTGAACTTTATGTCTCTATCTCTGTTTTAACTCTCAGATTTCCCCCTTTTTGCGTAATTCCTAACCATTTTATTCAATAACTTTCTTATCATTATGATAAAACTAAAAATCAGTGGTTCTTAACCCTTTTTTTTTTGTCCCATTGAGATGCATATGTCATAATTCATCTCAGGGCAAAATGTAATCACAAGCATGTGCAAGCCAGTGATTCTTAAACATTTTTAGGTCACTGAGTCTTGCTACAGAAAAATGCACATAAAGAACTTAGTCTACACTACCAGGGTCTTCATAGATTCTCTGATTTAAAAGAAAGGGGATAAAAGAAGAAAGCTTCCTGGGGAAAGTGTCTGAGTTAAAAAGGATCCCTGGGCCACATTTTGAGAACCACTACTACAGAGGTTATTCTGTCCAGATATGTTGAAGGACTAAGGACTACAGTGTGAATAAAGGATTTTTACAATCTTACAGAAGACAGAACCAAAAAAAGAAAAAAAAAAAGCACCCCATACATGATTTTTAAACAATCACATGTTCCTTCTAAAGTGGCAGCTTATATTACTATAAATGTTCTGACAGTCTCTAGATGACTAATTACCTTTGATTGAAAACTGCAGAGAGGACTGCTGCTTTGGATAAGCACCTGTTAGACCACTTGTCCTCCAAAATCCCTTCCAAATGTAATATTCTAAGACTATATAAAGTGTGGACCGGCAGACGGCTTTTAAAGATGGGCCAAAACTCTTAATTTCCATGACTCCTAACAGTCTACACCAAGAAAAGAAAAGTTATCTGTATGTCTCCTACATAACATAAAGTAGTAATAATAATTGATGGTGCAGCTCTGTTTACTGGGTACTTACTTTGGGCCAAGCTCTAAGTGTTCACATAGATATTCTTATTCATTTCTCCCAAGAACCCTATGAGGTGGGTGCTATTATTATCCTTTATTTACACTTATAAACTGAGACTCAGAAAACTCTAACTTATTCATGGGCACATACATGGTAAGGAGTGGCCAAGTAGCTACGTGTCTGAGCACTTAAGGCAGACAAACCTCACTTCCACCACCTTACTAGCTTATGACTCTGGACACAGGTATTACAAGTTGGTGATCTTTATATAAGGAAAATGAAGTATCAGTTGTCTGAGAAACACAAATGAGCGTGTTGTATACTAAGGGGAGAAAAAAGAGAAACTAAGTGAAACACTAAAAGAATATACATTTAAGATGGAAAATAAGAATTTTCTCTCTGCCCAATGAATCCCTTACTACCTTCCTAATTTTTAGATGTTAACACCATACAACTTAGCAACATTTACTTAATCCCCACTCTGTCAAGCAACACACAGAACCAGGAACAGAAAGATGAATAAGATACAAACCTTGCCCTTGAGATTACAATCTAGACACTAAAACACACCATAAGAAATACCACTTTAACTATATGAACAAAACGCCACAAGGGCACAGAGGAAGAAGTAATTGACACGGAAGGCTTTACTCATCACCAAAGAAGGTGATATCTAAGCTGAGTCTTAAAGGATGACGAATTTTGAAAGACAAAGAGGATCTTCTAGGCAGAGGGACCAGCATAAGGTAATGTGAGACAAAGGTGGATCAGGAGAACCCACAGACCCTTTGAAGGAAGCGGATTGCTCCGGCAGGCACCAAAGACAGCTGAAAAACTGTGCTGCTATCCATGGCTGAGACCTGAAGACAGTTTGCATCACAGTACTCTGTGCAGACATGCCCCACTACCAGCCTGGAGCCTGGTAACTCTGCTGGGTGGCCAGATCCAGAAGAGAAATAACAATCACTACAGTTTGGCTCTCAGGAAGCCCCATCCCTAGGGGAAGAAGGGGAGCACTACATCAAGGGAACAACTGGTGGGACAAAAGAATCTGAACAGCAGCCTTGAGCCTCAGAACTTCCCTCTGTCTGCCCAAATAAGGAACCAGAAAAACAATTGTGGTAATATGACAAAACCAAAGTTCTTAAATACCCACCCCGACCCGCAAAAGATCACACTAGCTTATCAGCAATGGATCGCAATGGATCGAAACCAAGAAGAAATCCCTCAATTGCCAAGAAAAGAATTCAGAAGGTTGATTATTAAGTTAATCAAGGAGGCAGCAGAGAAAGGTGAAGTCCAACTTAATGAAATCAAAAAAGTGATACAAGATATGAAGGGAAAAATCTTCAGTGAACTAGATAGCATAAATAAAAAATAATCACAACTTCTGGAAATGAAGGACACACTTAGAGAAATGCAAAATGCACTGGAAAGTCTCAGCAATAGAATCCAACAAGCAGAATAAAGAATTTCAGAGCTCGAAGACAAGTTTTTTGAATTAACTCAATCCACAAAGAGAAAGAAAAGAGAATCAAAATAAATAAATAAACAAAGCCTCCAAGAAGTTGGGATTATGTTAAATGATCAAAACTAAGAATATGGTGTTCCTGAGGAAGAAATCAACAAGTTTGAAAAACATATTTGAGGGAATAATCAAGGAAAACTTCCCAGCCTTGCTACAGATCTAAATACAAAGCAGCTCAAAGAACACCTGGGAAATTTATCGCAAAAAGATCATTGCCTAGACACATAGTCGTCAGGTTATCTAAAGTCAAGATGAAGGAAAGGATCTTAAAAGCTGTGAGGAAAAAGCACCAGGTAACCTAAAAAGGAAAACCTATCAGATTAACAGCAAATTTCTCCACAGAAACCCTACAAGCTAGAAGGGATTAGGGCCCCATCTTCTGCCTCCTTAAAAAAAAAAAACATATTGGCCAAGATTTTCATATCCAGTGAAACTAAACTTCATAAATGAAGGAAGGATACAGTCTTTTTCAGACAAATGCTGAGAGAATTTGCCACTACCAAACCAGCACCACAGTTAGCAGTTCTGTTAACACTGCTAACAGAAGCTCTAAATCTTAAAGCAAATCCTTGAAATACACCAAAATAGGACCTCATTAAAACATAAATCTCACAGGACCTATAAAACAAAGATGTAATAAATTTAAGAAAAAAAAGGTATCAGGCAACAAATAGCACAATGAATAGAATAGTACCTCACATCTCAATACTAATGTTGAATGTAAGTGGCCTAAATGCTCTACTTAAAAGATACAGAATAGCAGAATGGATAAAAATTAACCAAACAAGTATCTGCTGTCTTCAAGAGACTGCCTAACACATAAGGACTGAAATCAACTTAAGGTAAAGAGGTGGGAAAAAAAATTAATCTATACAAATGGACACCAAAAGTGAGCAGGAGTAGCTATTCTTATATCAGACAAAACAAACTTTAAAGCAACAGCAGATAAAAAAGACAAAGACATTATATTTTGACATTATATAATGACAAAAGAACTTGTCCAACAGGAAAATATCACAATCCTAAATATATATGCACTAACGCTGGAGCTCCCAAATTTATAAAACAACTACTACTAGACCTAAGAAATGAGACAGATAGCAACACAATAATAGTGGGAGATTTCAATACTCCGCTGACAGCACTAGACAGGTCATCAAGACAGAAAGTCAACAAAGAAACAATGGATTTAAAATATACCCTAGATCAAATGAGCGTAAGAGATATTTACACAACATTCTACCCAACAACTGCAGAATATACATTCCATTCATCAGCACATGGAACATTCTCCAAGATAGACCATATGATAGGCCACAAAACAAGTCTCAATAATTTTAAGAAAACTGAAATTATATCAAATACTCTCTCAGACCACAGTAGAATAAAAGTGGAAATTAACTCCAAAAGGAACCCACAAAACCATAGAAATTAAACAACCTGCTCTTGAATGATCACAGGGTTAACAATAAAATCAAGATGGAAATTAAAAAATTCTTTGAATTGAATGATAATAGTGACACAATCTATTAAAACCTTTGGGATTCAGCAAAGGGAGTGCTAAGAGGAAAGTTCATAGCCTTAAATGCCACATCAAAAAATCTGAAAGAGCAAAAACAGACAATCTAAAGTAACACCTCAGAGAACTAGAGAAACAAGAACAAACCAAACCCAAACCCAGCAGAAGAAAAGAAATAACCAAGATCAGAGCAGAACAAAATGCAGTGGAAACAAACAAACAAACAAAAAACAATACAAAAAAATAAATGAAACAAATGGCTGGTTCTTTGAAAAGATAAATTAAATCAATAGATGATTAGCGAGATTAATGAAGAAAAAGAGAAAATCCAAATACACTCAATTAGAAATGAAGCAGGAGATATTACAACTGATACCACAGAAATACAAAATATCATTAAAGGCTACTCTGACACCTTTATGCACATAGAAAAACCTTTACGCACACAGAAAACCTAGAAGAGATGGATAAATTCCTCAAAATAGACAACCCTCCTAGATTAAACCAGGAAGAAATAGAAACTCTGAACAGACCAGTAACAAGCAGTGAGATTGAAGTGGCAATTAAAAAAAATAAACAAAAAAAAACCTGTCAACAAAAAAATTTCAGGACCATAGATTCACAGCTGAATTCTATCAGACATTCAAAGAAGAATTGGTACCGATCCTACTGATACTATTTCACAAGATACAGAAATAGGGAATCTTCCCTAAATTGTCCTATGAAGCCAATATCACTCTAATACCAAAACCAGGAAAGAACATAACAAAAAAAGAAAACTACAGATCAGTATCTCTGACGAATATAGATGCAAAACTCCTTTTTTTTCCTTTCTTTTTTTTTTTTTTTTTTTGAGATAGAGTTTTGCTCTTTTTGCCCAGGCTGGAGTGCAATGGCACGATCTCGGCTCACAGCAACCTCTGCCTCCCGGGTTCAAATGATTCTCCTGTCTCAACCTCCCAAGTAGCCAGGATTACAGGCATGTGCCACCACGCCCGGCTAATTTTGTATTTTTAGTAGACATGGGGTTGCACTATGCTGTCCAGGGTGGTCTTGAACTCCTGACTTCAGGTGATCCAACCACCTCGGCCTCCCAAAGTGCTGGGATTACAGGCACGAGCCACCGCACGCAGCCTATAGATGCAAAAACCCTTAACAAAATGCTAGCTAAGCAAATCCAACAGCATATCAAAAAGATAAGCCACTATGACCTGGGTTTCATACCAGGATGCAGGGATGGTTTAACATATGCAAATCAATAAATGTGATACATCACATAAACAGAATTAAAAACAAAAATCACATGATCATTTCAATAGATGCAGAAAAAAGCATTTGACAAAAGTCAGCATCCCTTAAAGATTAAAATCCTCAGCAAAATCAGCATAAATGGGACATACCTTAATGTAATAAAAGCCATGATTACAAACCCACAGCCAACATAATACTGAATGGGGAAAAGTTGAAAACTTGAACACTGAGAACTGAAACAAGACAAGAAGGATGCCCACTCTCACCACTTCTATTCAACATTGTACTAGAAGTCCTAGCCAGAGCAATCAGACAAGAGAAAGAAATAAAGGGCATCCAAATCAATAAAGAGGAAGTCAAATTGTCACTGTTTGCTGATGACATGATCATATACCTAGAAAACCCTAAAGACTCCTTCAAAAAGCTCCTATAACTGATAAATGAATTCAGCAAAGTTTCAAGATACAAAATTAACAGAAACAAATCAGTAGCTCTGTTATATACCAACAGCAACCAAGTTGAGAATCAAGTCAAGAACTCAACCCCCTTTACAAGTGCTGCAAAAAATAAAATAAAATACTTAAGAGTATACCTAACCAAAGAGGCAAAAGACCTCTACAAGGAAAACTACAAAACACTGCTGAAAGAAATCATACACAACACACACAAATGGAAACATATTCCATGCTCATGGATGGGCAGAATCAATATTGTGAAAATGACCATACTGTCAAAAGCAATATACAAACTCAGTGCAATTTCTATCAAAATACCAACATTATTCTTCACAGAACTAGAAAAAACAAATCCTAAAATGTATATGGAACCAAAATGAGCCCACACAGCCAAAGCAAGACTGAGCAAAAAGAAAAACTCTGGAGGCATCATATTACCTGACTTCAAACTATACTATAAGGCCATAGTCACTAAAACAGCTGGTATAGAATGTCACTAAAACAGCTGGTATGGTACTGGTATAGAAATAGACACAGAGACCAATGGAACAGAACAGAGAACCCAGAAATAAACCCAAAAACTTACAGACCATTTTGACAAAGCAAACAAAACATAAAGTGGTGAAAGACACCCTATTCAACAAATAGTGCTGGGATAATTGCCAAGCCACATGTAGAAGAATTAAACTGGATCCTCATTTTTCACCTTATACAAAAATCAACTCAAGATGGATCAAGGACTTAAATCTAAGACCTGAAACTGTAAAATTCTAGAAGATAATATAGGAAAACCCTTTTAGACATTGGCTTACGCAATGACTTCATGTCCAAAACCCAAAGCAAATGCAACAAAAACAAAGATAAGTAGAAGGGACTTCATTAAACTAAAAAGCTTCTGCACAGCAAAAGAAACAATCAGCAGAGTAAACAGACAACCCAAAGAGTGGGAGAAAATCTTTACAATCTATACATTAGACAAAGGACTAATATCCAGAATCTACAAGAAACACAAAGAAATCAGGAAGAAAAAAAACAATCCCATCGAAAAGTGGGCTAAGGACATGGAGACACGATCTCAAAAGAAGATACACAAGTGTCCAACAAATACATGAAAAATGCTCCACATCACTAATGATCAGGGAAACGCACATCAAAACCACAATGTGACAGACACCACCTTACACCTGCAAGAATGGCCATAATCAAAAAATCAAAAAATAATAGATGTTGGCGTGGACGTGGTGAAAAAGGGACACTCTTACACTGCTGGTGGGAACGTAAACTATTAATAGTACAACCACTATGGAAAACAGTGTGGAGATTCCTTAAAGAATTAAAGTAGAACTATCATTTGATCCAGCAATCCCAGTACTGGGTATCTACTCAGAGGAAAAGAAGTCATTATACGAAAAAGATACTTGCACACGCGTGTCTTTAGCAGCACAATTCGCAATTGCAAAAATATGGAACCAGTCCAAATGCCCACCAATCAATGAGTGGATAAAGAAATTGTGGTATATATATACACCATGGAATACAACTCAGCCATAAAAAGAATTGAAATAATGGCATGCACAGCAACCTGGATGGAATTGGAGACCATTATTCTAAGTGAAGTAACTCAGGAATGGAAAACCAAACATTGTATGTTCTCACTCATAAGAGGGAGCTAAGCTATAGGATGCAAAGGCATAAGAATGATATAGTGGACTTTGGGGAATCAGGGGAAAGGGTGGCAGGGGAGTGAGGGATAAAAGACTACGCTTTGGGTACAGTGTACACTGCTTGGATGATGGGTGTACCAAAATCTCAGAAATCACCACTAAAGAACTTACTCATGTAACCAAACACTACCTGTTCCCCAAAAACTTATTGAAATAAAAAAATAAATTTTTTTAAAAACGTGGATCAGGGGACCATGAGGTAGCTCATTATATCTAGCTCCAGGGTTACGAACTCAAATGTCTACAGTGGCCACAGTGGGAAACATGTATAAGTGAGGAGGACTGGGTTTACATGCATATGCTTATACCACGTGTGTGATACAGGTTGTGCTGAGGTGGACAGCAACCACTAGGGATGGAGGCAGCAGAGTTGCTACACTAAGGGTTAACAGACTGAGGGCTGTGGGGCCAATGTCATCAGAACTCCTGATTTGTCAAGAACAGCTAAAAATCTGGATTTCTATGTGATACTGTGCAGTTTTTAAATCCTGATTCAATAGACAAACCACCACCACTATTTGGGACCAACAAAGTAAGACCAGGGGCCAAATTCAGCCTGCAAGCTGCTATTTGTAACTTTGGTCTTCCAGTTGCACAACTGAAAACAACAGGAAAGACTGAATTTGAACCTGAGGTAGTGATCTGCAACTAGGTCGCAAAGGGATTTAAAGGTAAAGATCTTAGAAAATACCCTGTCAGCAGTGAGAGGCCATTTAATGTTTCTAAGCATATAAATGGTATATCTGATCTATGTTTTAGAAAGAATTCTAGAAGAGTATGAAACAGGAGTTGGCATACTTTCTTTGTAAACGGTAAGGCAGTAAATATTTTAGGCTTCGCAGGCCAAACGGCCTCTGTCAGAATCCTTCCATTTCTGCTGTTCTGGTGCAAAAGAAATCATACACAATACATAAATGAGCACAGTTGTATTCTAACAAAGCTTTATCTACAAAAACAGGTGGAGAGCTGGATTTGGTTTGCTGACTCCTGGTACAGAAGACAGACTGAAGGATGTCCGAGGAAATGAATGAGTAAAAGTCACCATTTTTGTTTTGTAAGTTTTTGCTATAGCAGAAGCATTTTTTGTTTTGTTTTGTTTTAAAAGAAACTTTGTTGGGTCCTGATAGACTTCTGGTTTCCTACTATGAATCCACTATGCAGTTGAGACTTAGGGTTTCCTACTATGTATCTACTATGCAGTTGTCTGGCTAAGAAATGCATTGTCATTTAAAATTTAAAAAATGCTTAGCAATGGTTTCAGTAGCTGATATAAACTTTATATATGCATTTGAAACAAGTTTCTTCAAGATTCACAATGAAGAGTCAAATTTGAAAGGAAAAAAGGCATTTAGTACCCTATATTCTAAAGAAAGATGCCAACAATTAAGGCCACCAAAAAGGTCCTACCATAATCAACACCCAACCCAAGAAGCAGCAGAAGCCAAGTGAGAAGGCAAGACTCCAAGATGTTCATCTGGAAAGACCAGGCGGTACCTGCAGGAAGGAGAGACTGACTGAACATGAGAAGCAGCAGAAGCCAAGCGAGGAGGCAAGACTCCAGGAGGTTCATCTGGAAAGACCGGGCGGTACCCGCAGGAAGGAAAGACTGACTGAACATGAGAAGAAGCAGAAGCCAAGTGAGGAGAAAAGACTCTAAGACGTTCATCTGGAAAGACCGGGCGGTACCCGCAGGAAGGAAAGACTGACTGAACATGTGTTAAATGGAGGCAGTCAAACCACCCAAAACGGGGACCACAAATACAGGTGGGGAAGTAGAGGCATTTGGGTTTTCCCCCCTTAATCTCTCTTTAGGCATCTACCCCAGAGCAGTCAGGCCTGGAAAAGGCATTGGGAGCCCCGTACTTAGAACTGAGTATTCTAAGATCAAACCTGGGAGGTTGAAATCGTAATAAGCACTTCCCACTTCAGGTCACACAAGTCATCAAAGCCTGGCTCCAAATTAGGCAAGGGAAATCTTTGGATATGAGATTACAGTTTTGAACTGGAACACAGTCACTTGAACTATGAGATCTGTCTAGTATGCATGCATCTAACAGAGAAGGGAAGTAGTACAGGGCACAGTTGAAAGAGAATGAAGAAAACGATGTCATGTTTATACTCCACTAAATTCACTTTTCTTCTTTTGAGACAGCATTTTGCTTTGTCACCCAGACTGGAATGCAATGACACAAACACACCTCATGACAGCCTTGGCCTCCTGGCCTCAAGCAATCTTCCCATCTCAGCCTCTCAAGTAGCCAGGACCACAGGCATGCACCATCATGCTTGGCTAATTTTTAAAATTTTTGTAGAGATGGGGTCTCACCTTGCTGCCCAGGCCACTCTTGAACTCCTTGGCTCAGACGATTCTCCCACCTTCGCCTCCCAAAGTGCTGGGATTACAGGCATGAGACATCGTGCCTGGTCTAAATTCAGATTTCTTAATAAACAACTACATATTTATACATAGACACAGAATGTATTATGTGTGTATGAGAGCCTTGAATTTATGTTCATTAGAATGATATTTATAATAATGAGATATTATTAACAATCTAAATGCCCCCCAAAAAGAAATAAAGTTGAATAAATAATTATGTGTCTACATAATAGGCTATGAACCAGCTATTAAAATGATACTTTGCAAAGATTTTTAACGACATGGGAAAGTGTTTAAGATACAGTGTTAAAGGGAAAAGAATACAAAACTCATTATAAAATAGCAACTACTTAAAGAAAAAATATGTGCATACAGAAAGAGCAGTAATAAAAAGTACTAAAATGGTGAAAGATTACAGGAATTTGGAATGATTTTTGTATTCTTACCTAGGTGATTCAGTATTTTCTAATTATTTCATTACGTGCATTTATTACCTCAATAAAAAATCAGTTTTAGTTTAGCATTTAAAGTTATTAAAACCAGCCCTTTAAGATGCTATAAAATGCAAGACATAGTTTACTTTTTTTTTTTTTTAATGAGACGGAGTCTTGCTCTGTCGCCCAGGCTGGAGTGCAGTGGCACAATCTCGGCTCACTGCAACCTCTGCCTCCTAGGTTCAAACGATTCTTCTGCCTCAGCCTCCCGAGTAGCTGGCACTACAGGTGTGTACCACCATGTCTGGCTAATTTTTTGTATTTTTACTAGAGACGGGGTTTCACCATATTGGTCAGGCTGGTCTTGAACTCCTGATCTCGTGATCCGCCTGCCTCAGCCTCCCAAAGTGCTGGGATTACAGGTGTGAGCCACTGTGCCCGGCCCATAGTTTACTTCTTAATGAAGATATAAAGCAATATAAGAATTATTTTTGGCCGGGCGCGGTGGCTCACGCCTGTAATTCCAGCACTTTCGGAGGCCGGGGCGGGTGGATAAGCTGAGGTAAGGAGTTTGAGATAAGCTTGCCCAACATGGCAAAACCAATCTCTACTAAAAATACAAAAAATTAGCCAGGCATGGTGGCGGGCACCTGTAATCCCAGCTACTCACGAGGCCGAGGACAGGAGAATTGCTTGAACCCAGGAGGCGGAAATTGCAGTGAGCCAAGATGCGCCACTGCACTCCAGCCTGGGCAACAAGAGCGAAACTCCATCTCAAAAAGGGGGAAAAAAAAGAATTATTCTCACTGTTGATATAGGGGCATAGACCCAAAGCCTACCCGACCACCATTACAGCTCCTAACAAGCTAATTATGTTGTTATATGTTTACATATTTTTTAATTACATTTTAAAAATTGAAAGGTAGTAAAATTAACTTTTTGGAGGGTGTATCTTTTGAAACTCATGTATACATTCAAGTAATGATCACTCCAATACAGGATACAGAATCCAAAAAATTCCCTCATGTGATTTCTCTCAGGCACAAACACCATCCACTCCTGACTCCTGGTAACCACTGATTTACTAGTGTTCTTTTTAAAAATGTCACTTAAACAAAATAACAGTATATAACTCATTAAACAATAACTCCCCACTGCCCCCTTCCTCCAGCCCCTGGTAACCACCATTCTACTTTCTATCTCTACGAATTTCACTGTTATAGGTACCTTATACAAGTGGCATGATAAAATATTTGTCCTTTTGTGACTGGCTTATTGCACATAACAAAATGTTCTCAAGGTTCATGCATGTTGTAGGATGTGTCAATTTCCTTCCTTTGAAAGGCTGATAATATTGCATTCAATGTGTGTGCTGTACTTTATCCATTCATCTGTTAATTGTCACATGGGTTGCTTGTACCTTCTGTCTCCTTTGAATAATGCTACTGTGAACATGGGTATGCCATCATCTGTTCAAGTTCCTGCTTTGAATTCTTCTGAGTATGTATCTGGAAGTAGATTTGGTGGATCACGTAATTCTATGTTTAATTTTTTGAGGAAGTGCCATATTGTTTTTCATAACGGCTATAGTATTTTACATTCCCACAAGCAATAAATAAGAGTTCTAATTTCCCTATATCCTTGCCAACACTTATTTTTTTAAATAATAGCCATCCTACAGAGTATGAAGGGGTATCTCATTGTGATTTTAATTTGCATTTTCCTGATAGCTAATAATGTTATGTGTTTATTGTCCATTTGTATTTTACCTTTGGAGAGATATGTATTCAGGCTCTGTGATGATTTTAAAATTGGGTTATCTTTTTATCATTGAATTGTAAAAGCTCTTTATGTACTCTCGATTCAAGTCTCGTATCATATATATGATTTCCAGATATTTTCTCCCATTCAGTGGGTTGTCTTTGTGCTCTATTGATACCGTCATTTAATGTGCAAAAGTTTTAAATTTGGATGAAGTCCAATTTATCTAGTTCTTTTGTTGTCTGTGCTTTTGGTGTCAGTATGTAACCACTTCAGATTGGCTTCTTTCACTTAGGTTACAGTACAAAACCTTTTGAGATTCTAAGTTGCTGTGTCTACACAACGGCTCATACCTTTTTTATTGTTGAGTGACATTCCACTGTGTGATGCACCAGAGATTTTTTCACATGTAGGAAAACATCTATGTACACAACTGGGTTTTTTTCAGCTTTTGATAATTATCAATAGAGTTACTGTAAACATTTGTGTTCAGACATCTGTGTGAATGCAGGTTTCCATTTCACTTTAAATTTTCATTGTGTGGAGTTAAAAACCCACAGAATTGCTGGGACATACGGTAAATGTATGATGAGCTTTATAAAATACAACTGTTTTTCACAGTAGCTGCACCATTCTGCATTCCTACTTGAAAAGTATGAGAAGTGCAATTTCTCTGCAATCCTGCCATTATTTTTTTAAGTAATTTTCTGTACCACGCTTCTCCTTTCCTTCTGGAACTCCACTGACATGAAAGTTAGATCTTTTGTTACTGTCCCACAGGACCCTCAGGCTCTCTTCATTTTTTTCCAGTCTTTTGACTCTCTGCTTTTCAGATTGAAAAATTTCTATGATCTTAGAGTTCCCTGACTCTCCTCTGTCATCTCCATTTATTTCATCTCCAGGAGTTTATAGTTTTATGAGGTCATTTTTCCAAGTTCCACACTCTGCTTGATCTCCCCAGTACTTCTGAGTTCCCTGGGGCTCACCTTTTCAGCTCTGCAAAGAAAGATGGGGCTTTATTTACCCAGTTCTGACACTTTTTGCAACCAAATGTTTCTCCACTGAGGGACAACTAGCCCTCAAAGGACAAAGACAGAGAAAAAAAGCAAGGGTGGTATGCCCCACCCTCTTGTAACTACAGCTCCTCTAAACAGAGAGAAAGGTTCTAGCTGGGTGTGGTGGCTCACACTTATTATCCCAGCATGCTGGACAGCTGAGGCTGGAGGATCACTTGAGAACAGGAGTTCGAGGCTAGTCCGAGGAACATAGCAAGACCCCATCTCTTAAAAAAAAATTAAAAATTAGCCACGTGTGGTGGAGCGCATGTAGTCCTAGCTACCTGAGAGGCTGAAACAGGAGGATCCCTAGACTCCAAGTTTGAAGTTACAGTGAGCTATGCTTACATCACTGCACTCCAACCTTGGCAACACACAGCAAGGCCTGTCTCAAAATTTTTTTTTTTTTTAAAAAGGAGAGTTCCCTTCTCTTACAGTTTTAGATACCTGTGTCTTACCCTACACAAGTGGTCCAACCTTTTTAGTACCAGGGACCGGTTTTATAGAAAACAGTTTTTCCAATGGGGTGGGGGTGGGAGGTTCAGGATGATTTAAGCACATTATACTTATTGTGTATTCTATTTCTATTATTATTACACTGTAATATATAATGAAATAATTATACAACTCACCATGATGTAGAATCAGTGGGGGCCCTGAGTTTGTTTCCCTGAAACTAGATGTCCCATCTGGGGAGGATGGGAGACAGTGACACCCCAAGTGTGTTGCTTATGTGCAGTCTACTCTGTAATTTCGTTTTGGTTGCTGTCACTGAGGAAAACCCTGCTTCACAAAGAGGATGATAGAAATGGAAGCAGGCTTTCCAGAGCTTTTGTGGCAATCACAGGATATTCCACACTGACTTTAATACAGAACATATGGAGATTTGAAGCTGTCTCAAACATACTTTCAAGGCCACCGTCATTTGTGATCTCACAAATGGGCCAAGGATCCATTCCTTCCCAATTCAGGGGCCTTTTGTGGTTGGGAAGTAATGCCCAAACTCTGAAAGCTGAGAGAGGTGATCGTGTACCAGCTGGGACAAAGGAGGCCCTGGCTCAGTCTCTTTCAAAATCTCTGCTAATGTTTAAAAAGTGTTAGAAATCCCAATGTTCACTCGCCACCCCAATAATTCCAGTTTGACTTTGAATGCAGCCCCTTTATCTGCCAACTCGAACACAGTTATTGTTTTCCCCAGAAGTGGCAGATTGAGTTTGTTGAGGAGGCTGAATATGTCAAACAAGTAAGCAAGTTTTGTGACCCATTCTGTATCACTGAATGTGCTGCCAGTGATGACTGTATTTCTAAAAGAAATCTCTAGAGCAGCTCTTGTAACTGAAAAACTCTGGCCAGTGACCTATCTTTATAAAGTCATCTCACTTCTGTGTATAAGAGAAGATGTGTGTGCTCTGTGTCCATCTCCTCGCAGAGCTGCATGAACAGACAAGAGTTAAGAGCATGTACTTTAATGTAGCTGATAATTTTAATCATGTCCTTCAAAACGTTTTTAAGTTTGGGTGACATTTTTCAGCTAGCCAGCATCTCTTTATGGATGACACAGTGCGCAGACTCTCATTCAGAAGTGACCTCTTTCACTCAAGTAGTGAAAGCAGAAAGCCGTCCAGTCACGGTAGCCACTCTGTCCATGTATATACCAACACAAGACGACTAATTCAGTTTTCCTGACATGTAATCATTCAAAGACTTGAATAGTTCTGCAGCTGTGGTGTTGGTTGGCAACAAAAGTACACATAACATATCCTCATATACATCCTCCTGAAAAATATATCGCACAAAAACAAGCACTGTTGCCTTGTTAACATCAGTAGAATCGTCAACCTGGATTGTGTGTCACAGTGATTCATTAATCCTAACAATTGTGCTTCAATATCCTCTGTTATTTCATTAATTAATCTAGTTACAGTGCTAGCTAAAGGAGGAAGACGTGCCACCTTGCGAATGCAGCTTCTCCTAAAAGTTCAAAACAAATGTCCTTAGCAGGAGGCAGGATCAACCCCTCACCAGTAAAGGACTTTTTAGCTTTAGCAATGTGGTTAGCCACTAAGAATGATGCTGTCAGTGCAGACACATTTGATGAAGGGGTGGCCTTCAATAATTGCTTCTGTTCTTCGTGTTCACGCTCTTTTCTTTTGAAATACTCCAAAGGCTTGTCTTTTAATGAAGGGTACGTGGTCTCCATGTGACAAAGCAGTTTTAAAGGTTTCATGGCTTCATTGGATAGCCGCCGCCACATATTATACAAAGTGGGCTTGGAGAATGTGAATCATCCGGTGCAACAAACCCATAATTTAAGAAGGAATCTTGCTCTTGGTATTTCTTTTAAATGCAGCTTTCTTTTTGCTGGCAGTCTTAGAGTCTTCTGCTGTCTCGTCATTGAGTCTTTCCCCCTTTTCAAAGAAGCTCTCCAGTGGCATTTGTTTTTTACTCATTTTGGCTAGGGTTAGCCTGCGGGCTTACCAAAACTGTGACTGAGACAAGTGCACAGTGCGGGAAAGAGGTGCAGATGGAAGTGGTAAATCAAATAATGGGCAGGCCATACACAGACTAAAATAAGGGTTGGATTCTGACTTAAAGCCTGCCACCAAATGCAGCTGCACAATTGAAGTATATCAGTTTACCTGCCACTATAAAGCCTGCCACCAGATGCAGCTTAATTGTCACCTGCCACTCACTGATAGGGTTCTGATATGAGACTGCAGCAATTGATTTATTATGGCCTCTGTGTAGTCAAACATCTTTGCTAATGTTAATCTGTATTTGCAGTGGTTCCCCAGCACTAGTATCACTACCTCGGCTCCACCTCAGATCCTGAGGCATTAGATTCCCATAAGGAGCATGCAACCTAGACAGAGCTTGGATGGTAGGTAATGCAAGCCATGGGGAGCCGCTGTAAATACAGATGAAGTTTTGCTTGCTCACCCACCGCTCACCAACTGCTGAGAGGCCCAGTTCATAATAGGACCCAGACCATTACCAGTCCATAGCCCAGGGATTGGGGACCCCTGCCCTATACCTACTGTTGCCACAAGGAGACATGATTTCCACTTCTCAAGCTTGTAACTGGAAGGTTTCTCCTGGAGCTCTCTCTGCCTACACTTAGGTCTGCTGCTGGTTTCAGGCTGTATTGAGACCAGGCCAGGTGACAACAGAAGGGGACAAATGGCAAACTTGCCACCAGTTTGATGGTACTTCAAAATCTGGTTTTCTCTCCCAACCTGCTATTATTTACTTTTCAGAATCCTCAAGTAGCTATTCCATGTATTCTGTCCAGGTTTTATAACAGCTGCATTCAGTGAGAGAGATAGGGTGGCATGTGATTATGCCGTCTCACCTGGAACTGAAACTTCCCACATTTATACATTATGTATTTATATTTTAAGCTTGGTAAACATTTTCTGTAAAGAGACAGATGGTAAACATTTTAGACTTTAAGGGCTACTTATGATTTCTGTTCCATATTATTCTTGTTTTTTTTTAATAAAACCTTTTAAAGTGGTTCTAAGCTCATAGGCCACACAAAAAGAGGCCACAGAGCCACTGTTTGCCAAACTCTGTTTTAGAAAACATTATTATCTACAAATACATGAAAATTCATATAAAGACAAGCTGTGGTATAAGCTATGCTTTACACCACTTTAACAAATTAATATTTGCCAAAATCTGTAATGGGAGAAGGGTGCTCTGAGGCAAAAGCAGCTTTTATCATTATTTATGATAAAGCTGTTTAGAAAATGCTTAACTTTGCATTTATATTTAATAATTCATAACATTTTTATTGTTTACTGTAAATACTATATTAATAAATGTTATTAATGTTTACTGTAAATACTATATTTATAAATGTTACTTTTTTAGATGTAATACTAATGACACTCATAAGGAATTATCTTTCAGATACACTTAATTTCTTCTCCAGGCATTTGGATAAAGACAGAATTCAGTAAAAGCTATCATATTTATCCACTGGTTTTAAGTTTGTTTTATTTTATTTTATTTACAGATGTGGGATCTTGCTATGTTGCCCGGATTGATCTTGAACTCATAGGCTCAAGAGATCCTCTTGCTCAGCCTCCTGAGTAGCTGAGACTACAGACATGAGCCACCATGCCCAGCTTATCACCGCTTTTTAAATAAAGCCAACAAAAGAAAGCTGTCTATGCAGCAAAGTGGCTGGCAAGGGAAAGTAGATCAGTTTACTCTCTTTTATACATTATGCAACATTTGTATTTTCATCATGTGTCATTCTATTATCCATGATCACTACATTGCAAATACAATGTATTAATGAGAAAAGTTAGCTATTTCTTTCAAATGGGATGGTTTTTCTTCTGCTATTATTCAAATCTGTTAGTAGGGGAGAGTCACACTTTCAATTTCCAAAAGTTCTGGGAAATTAAAATCTGATTTCATGATAATATAGGTAAGACCACTAGAAATGATAAATTATTTTTTGATCAAAAATAGTTTTTGATCAAAATTAATTCAAAAGATGTAAAATACTGCAAGGATGACTCATCCCGACTAAATATACTTCTCTTATGATAAAGCAACAAAGACAGAGCTGACACAGAATGGATTCTAGATAAATATTAGTTTTTCCTCCTTCTTAGCTTCATATCCTTGGAGATCTAAGATCTATTGCCAGCCTACTTCCTCTACTTTACATTCTAAAGTTTATTTTCCTCTCTTTATAATTCCCTTATTTATGTATGACACAGTACACTATAGTACACCAAAAATAATGCAACAAAAGAAAAGTTAATTATTAACTAGAAGGAATAAGGGAAAAGGAGGAGGGGAAGTGGCAGTGAGCCATGAGCCAATGGGTTGCTTCCTTTTATCCAGTTATTGTTTGTAGATTTAAGCAAGATTCCTGGCTAGCTACTATTTCAACCTATGGACCCAGTTGCTTCAAAATAAGCATTTAAATTCCATGTCTTATACTATCCACATCTTGCTGTTTGGCTGAACTCCAGAACATTCACTTTTCCTGTTCTAACATGTTCGCTAAAACCAAAGGCTCTCTAATTTCAACGTAAGATTTTACTATTGTTTATAGTCCCTTGTCCTGAACTTGTTTATTTTTGTTACAATATGCTTCAGCTTTTATCAGTTGCCAGGTTGACAACACACTTGCCACAAAACTATTCGCTATTACACAAGCACAGAAAATGATACTCACCTATAATTGGACCATGTCTACAACTTTAAAAAGAAGAAAAACAAAGAGCATATCAAAGGCATTGCTTTTATATTAAGTATGTCAAAGCTCCAAATATATTTGAAACCCAGACAAGAAATACTTGTTAAATCAGGTCTTGACATGATTTGGTATAAATATAACTCTTGAGTTGTCCTACTCTTTTCTTCTCTCTAGAAAACAAGCTTAGATTTGATTTGCCAATAGCATCATTATTTACATGTTCTCAAGATCTGGATATTTACATGATTGTAACAGGGCTATAGTTTTTTTCTTTAATGTTAAAACTTAATGCCTAATCTCCTAGACTATCATATAAATGCATTTATATGTTGTACTTTAAAGAGCTTTTCATCATTTCAATTGTATTTAGTGAAATTTTATCATTTTCCTCATTCCAAATAGTCAAGATTTTATATTTAAATTACATATTATTAAAATAATATAGTATTAGTTTTTTAAACTGAAACAGAACAAGTAACATCCATATTTTTAAAGTATGTAGTTTATTTACAATACTTTGCTTTTATTGACTTAATTCGATTTATAGCATACTAATGGTTAGAATCTGTCCTGTGATATATAAAAATAGAGTAGAACTCTTCTCACTCACAGGAGGAACTGATGCTTCATAATAAATTTACTGATGTCACTAACGTGGAATTAACAATTCAGAAACTGTGCCAGATACATTTTAAAAACATAAATAATGTAAATAAGATTATAAGAAAACATTTAAACATCTTTAGAAAACAAACTTTTAAAACAACCATTTGTTAATTATATAGCATTAATTCAGGCAATATCTACCAGGCAATATTTTTTATCAGACACTCTGTAATCAAAATTAATTAGGTTGCATGTCATTGAAAAACTATTCTGAGAGACACACTTCCCACTAATTTACATTAATTTTCTCAAAGATTTCATTCTACATTCTATCTTTCATGTCTTTCTGACATGTAAGTAGATGACCAAGGAGGGAGGGAAAAGTATAAAAGAGGGGGTAAAAAAGTAATGAGAGAAAGGGACGAAGAAAATAGAAATGAAAAACTTCAAGGAGCTATTAAAAGAAAAAAAAAGTAAAGAGAACATGGGAGACAGGAAGACAGAAGAGAAACCTGAAAACAAGTATCAAAAACAAATTATAGGCTGGATGCGGTAGCTCACGCCCAAAATCCCGACACTTTGGGAAGCCAAGGCAAGCGGATCACTTGAGGCCAGGAGTTCAAGACCAGACTGGCCAACATGACAAAACCCCATCTCTACCAAAAATACAAAAATTAGCTGGGCATGGTGGCACGCGCCTCTAGTCCCAGGTACACAGGAGACTGAGGCAAGAGAATCACTTGAACCCAGGAGGCAGAGGTTGTGGTGAGCCAAGATCGCACCACTGCACTCCAGCCTGAGCGACAGAGTGAGACTCTGTCTCAGAAAAAAAAAAAGAAAAAAGAAAAAAACTATAACAATGATTCCTAAATCATGTCAAATAGTTCTCATAAAGTACCAGAAATGATTAAGTATCTCTTCATCCAGAGAAGGAAAGAGCGAGCAAAGCCACCATGAATGTTCAAACTGGGAAGGAAAAAATTGTAAAGCTGGGTCAAATGCTTTACTATCATTATATCCTTGAACTAAACCTCTTCTTATCTCCTGCCTAGAGGGTGAGGCCTGGCAGCCCAGAGTTCTGGGAGCTAAATCAAGGAAGAGAAATGGTGGTGGAGGGTAAGGGGAGCTTCTCAGCATTCAATATCAATATATTCACTTAATCTCCCTATTTTCAGTTTCAACTCCAGTTGATCTCCCCCAGTCTAGAGACCCTATGTTTTAATCTCTCCAGTCATCTGCTGGCAAGGAAAGGGCAGTTACCCAGTATGATAAAGTAAGGATTTTCCTCAATAGTTTTTAATCAACCCTCCCTTTTTCAGATTCCTCCTGTCCCATCCCCATGCCCACCATTAACATGCAGTTCCAGAGGTATCCAGAGCCCCATTCTAAGCCTTTTAAAGATACTAAGGTTTAGACTGTGTTTGGTTTTTGCCGTTGCTGATTTAAGAGTGAGAATTTTCTAATAAGTTACCACTGTGGTGTTCAAACCACTATCTTTACCTAGAATTCTCAGAACCCATGCTATTTTCAAGTGTCCATGAAATGCCTGAAAAAATATCAAACCTACACTATATGCCAGAATGAAAGTCTCGAGAAATTGAAAGAAAATAGAAACTACAAAGGATGCATTCTTTAACCATAAAACAAAAATATTAAGAAACTTAAGCCAAAAAAGGTTGCAAAGTATAAAACACTGTCACAAGTAAGAAGAAATAAAAAGTACCATTGCAGACTACTTAGAAAATAGTAACAAGAAAACTAAAAATCAAAACATGATGATGCAGTCAAAATTATAATTAGAGGCAAATTCACACACTTAAACTCTTTCATCATTTTAAAAAAAAAAACCTCACAAATCTCATATATAACTTAAATAATTACAAAGCCAATAACAAATCTCAGAAAAACTGGATAAGTAAAAAAAGCAGCAATAAACTATAAATGAAAAAACTACCAATAATTAAATTTTAAAAACTGTTCTTAAAACGACTTAGCCGGGCAAGGTGGCGGGCGCCTGTACTTGGGAGGCTGAGGCAGGAGAATGGTGTGAACCTGGGAGGCAGAGCTTGCAGTGAGCCGAGATCACGCCACTGCACTCCAGCCTGGGTGACAGAGCAAGACTCTGTCTCAAATAAAAAAAAAAGAAAAGCACTTAATTATATCTCTATAAGTCTATTCACAGTTAAATACACACATATATATCTAATTATATAGTTTAATATATATTAAACATATATATTTCATTATTTTTCATACATATCTGAAAAGATCCCTATCCTTAGGCTATGCATGCTAAAATGTTTACAGGTGAAGCACTACAATGCTTCAACTTAATTTCAAGTGTTTTAAAAAATTCACAAAAGTATACCTACTAGTTTCTGTAAGTAATCTAGTTTTACTAGTTTTGGTAAGCAAATGTGACAAAATTGGTGAATCTAGGTGATGAGTACTATATGGGTGTTCTTTGTGCTGTTCTTTCAACTTTTCTACTCACTTGAAAATTTTTGAAATAAAAAAGTGGGAGAAAACATATGCAGATACTGAGGGCATCTACAAATAAGATTCTAAGTATAAAGTTATGCTAGTAAATTTGGATGGTTTTCTTAGGTATATAACTACCAAAATTCACTTAAGAAATTAAAAGAAAACCAGACAATTAGCCATGAAAGATGAAAAGGTTATTAATTTATTCTACAAATACTGAGTACCGATATATACCATAAATTTTTCTTGATGTAGAGTCAAATGAGTAGACCATGAGTAAAAATGATAGGCCATGTTCTTACCTTCATGAAGCTAACACTCTAGTAGGAAGGAGAGAACATGACAAATATGACAAATAAACATACACATATATAACATGCCAGTAGCAATAAGCACTATGAAAAAAATAAATGGAATCAAAGGAATGAAAGGCATGAGGATTGCCCTGTGAGAAGGAGTTTCAAGGTGGGGGCTTCTCTAAAGTGTGATATTTGACCACAGCCCTGAATGAAAGGAGGAGGCAAGATTCAGAACTATCTAGGGAAAGATGGGTCCAAGCATAAGAAACAGCAATTATCAAAGAATTACAACCTTCCTCCAAAAATAAGCTCTTGGACAAGCTGCTTTTATTAATTTTTTCAAATTTGAAAGACGAAGATAATTCCCATGTAACATAAACTGCTCTTGAGCACAGAAGAAGATGGGAAACTTTTAAGTTCATAATCCTGACATCAAATCCAGATAGAAATAGCACAAAACACACACACCACTGATTAACAGTACCAATAACTATAGATGCAAAAATCTAACAATCATCAAACTAAATTCAAAGGCATTTAAAAGATTCTTGTGTATTTTCCAAGGTTTATGATTTCCAGTTGAGTCAAACCAGTGGTGGTCTACAATCAACATGAAAGACAGAAAGAATAGGGAAGAAAATCTCACTGCATTGCATATAATAAGTATAGTATCATGAAACTTTTTTTTTTTTTTTTTTTTTTAGACAGAGTCTTGCCCTGTCTCGGGGGGTGGGGTGGGGTGATGCAATCTCGGCTCACTGCAACCTCCGCCTCCCAGGTTCAAGCGATTCTCCTGCCTCAGCCTCCCAAGTAGCTGGGACTACAAGTGCATACCACCACGTCTGGCTAATTTTTGTATTTTTTGGTAGAGATGGGATTTCACCATGCTGGCCAGGCTGGTCTTGAACTCCTAGCCTCAAGTAATCCACCTGCCTCGGCCTCCCAAACTGCTGGGATTACAGGTGTGAACCACACCCGGCCCTCCTGAAACTTTCTTCTCATATACACACATAAGTTTGATTGGGTCATGATATAAAAATTATTTTTTACTATGACAGTGGCAAGAAATATTTGAAAAACAATAATATACAATAGGGTTTATCATTGGAATATAAGAATAGTTGGATATAAGGTAGTATGTCATGTCAATAGATTATAGAAAATAATTATCTCAACAGATTGTTTCAAAAACTATTCAGTAAATTGCAACGTATATCCACAATTAAAAGGACAAACTAGGGTCGGGCAAGGTGGCTCACACCTGTAATCCCAGCACTTTAGGAGGCTGAGGTGGGCAGATCACCTGAGGTTAGGAGTTTAAGTCCAGCCTGGCCAACATGGTGAAACCCTGTTGGGTCTCTACCAAAGAGAGACATGGTGAAACCCTGTTTAGTCTCTACTAAAACTACAAAAATTAGTCAGGCATGGTGGTGCACATCTATAATCCCAGCTACTCAGGAGGCTGAGGCAGGAGAATCACTTGAACCTGGGACGCAGAGGTTGCAGTGAGCCGAGATCACGCCATTGCACTCCAGCCTGGGCGACAGAGCGAGACACCATCTCAAAAATAAATAAATAATCGATAAATAACAAAAATACCAGCTCCTCTCTTAAATATCAAACTTCTTTTAAAAACTATTCATTTACATAATAAAGAATATTTATATTAAACAAACAGCAAACATCATACTTACTGAGGAAAATCAAAGTTTATGAACTATCTATACGCAGATGACTTCCTAATTTGATCCCTATCCCAGTCCTTTTCTCTGAATCAGACTTGAATATCCAACAACCTACTACACAGTTCCCTTTGGACATCTAAAAGGCATCTCAAACTGAACATGTCCAAATCTGGGCTTCTGATAATAACCCTTCCGCCTATTCATTTACTCTGCTTTGTAATCTTTCCTATCAATTAGAGGCAACTTCATTACTCCAGTTTCGTCAGCAAAAAATCTTGCAACCATTCTTCGCTCTCTTCACTTTCTATCACACCTCATATCCATTCAATCAGTAAATTCCACGAACTATATCTTTAAAATATATCCTGAATCCAATCAGTGTCATCACTTTCACTGTTAATAACCAGGTCCAAGCTACCCTGATCTCTAGCCAAGATTATTGCGAAAGACCCTTAACTGGACTCTGCTTCCATCCATGCTCCCTTCAGTCTCCTGTCAATACAGCAGTGAGACTGAGCCTTTTAGAATCAGATCATGTTAGTCTGCTCAATCCCTCCAAAGGGTCTGCATCTCTAACTAAAAGACAGTATCCTTACTATGACCTAATCACCTACAACCCCTGCTCTCTGCTCTAGCCACACTAGCTATGCTAGTCCTCAACCATGCCAGATACACTGTCACGGCCTTGCATTTGCTATTCCTTCTGCATGTAATGCCCTTCCTTCAGTCACTTTCTTTGGATCATGATTCAAAAGTCATGTTTTTAGAGAAGTTCACATAAGATATCCTATCTAAAATTTCAGTATCCTAACTCTATTACTTACATACACTTCCTTCTTCCAACTTGTTTTTCCCTCCTTAGCACTTTCATCTGAAATACTTTTGTTTTTTGTTTTGTTTTTTTTTTTACTTATTTTCTACCATTTATCTTCTATCACCAGATGTCTACCTTTATACCATCTACACATCTATCCCATGAAGGCAAGGATTGTTGTCTACTTTGTTGATGTATAGAACCCTATTATCCAGAGTAGTGCCCGGCATATAGTAGGTACCCGATAACTATTTGCTCAACGAATGAGTCATGAATTCCTGATGGAAAACACAACCACTCGCCCAAGAAAAATGTACACATGCACGTACACATAGTACTCTGCATAAAATTTCAGGAAGTTCACAGAATCTTGAAGTCTATTGTTAGCCTCATAAAGGTTTCCTGATGTGAAAAAAACTCTGCACGAAAGGCTTTTCTATTCAAATAAAAGCAGGTTAAGATTGCTATTATGTAAAGATACTCAGGAATGTACTGTCAGTAAAATATGTAATTCTATGTCCTCCTATATCAAAGTAGTTTCCTTTGTGTATTTAATATTTTTCTCAGAACTTTTTGAGCATATATTTCTTCAAAGATATTTTAGCCTTTTCTAACACCCAGAAGAAATACCTCTTGTTCCTGTAAAAGCTCAATCCCCTTTTTTCCTCAGAGCCTTTGTACTTGCTGCCTCCTGTCTCAAGAATACTTTTCTCTCAGATATCTTCATAACTTGTTTTCTTATTTCATTCAGTCTCTATTCAAATGTTACCTCCAATTTAGAGAGGCAGGCCTTCCCTGACCGACCTATCTAAAATAGCTACACATACACACACTCCACCATCACTCTGTCTCCTTACCTAAGTACATACATATTTATTTGTATATTACCTATATTCTCAACTAGAAAGTAATCTGAGGGCAAGAACATCTGGACAACAATATATCCCCACAGTTACGAACAGTTTTTGCCACTCAGCAGGCATTCAGAATGTGTGTACATGTGTACTTTATGACAGAAAATAGTAAGAAAATATAGATAGAAAATAGTAAGGAGGTGCCAGCCCATGTAGAACCATTGAAAAGTTTTTTAATTTTTACTAGATTTGGTGCGATATGTTGAATTACTAAGTCAAGGAATCAATGGGGCTGGGTGCAGTGGCTCATGCCTATAATCCTAACTCTTTGGGAGGCCATGGTGGGCAGATCACTGGAAGTCAGGAGTTCAAGACTAGCGTGGCCAACCTGGCGGAAACCCATCTCTACTAAAAACACAAAAAATTAGCTGGGTGTGGTGTCAGGCGCCTGTAGTCCCTATCTACTCAGGAGGCTGAGACACAAGAATCAGTTGAACCCAGGAGGTGAAGGTTGCAGTGAGTCAAGTTCATGCCACTTGCACTCCAGTGTGGGGGACAGAGTAAGACACTGTCTCAAAAAAAAAGGATGAATGGCAGGCAGAAGGGTACTATAGAGGGAATAAAAGCAAAATAACCCTTCTTCCTTTAGAAGAAGAAGAGCATTTGTTCTGGACATAAAAGTATGTGCTAATTAGCAGAAGCCAGACTTCCTGTGTTTGTATTTCAACTTTTGCCACTCAAGAATCAAACCTCATGTGATCCCACACGCAGGTTCCTATAGTCTCTCTGCTCAGCAGTTTTCCCTTTTTTGGGAAAGAGCTTACTAGAGCTACAGCTGTATGAAGCAACAGATCTCAAGACAATGTGTGATGTTTCATTTCCTTACTTTTTTACCTGAAATGTTATGAATATGGATTAATTTCTCTTTAGATTTTCTTTTGAAAATGCTGTGAACTCCAGGAGTCTCCGATGTTCTAAGATAAAATATCAAAATTCCTTATTTTATGACTTGTCAAAAAATACTATAGTAAAAAGTCATTTTAAAAAGTTTCATTTTTATATACATGTACACTTGAAAGGAATTACTTTGAAATGAAAAAAAGCACAAGTTGATTGAAAATATAGCAATCCTTAACTAAACATACTTTTGAAGAACAAACATTTTTCATAAAATGTGGCAAATTCTACCAAGTTGCTACATGGATAGCAAAGCACTTATAAAGAAACAAACATTATTTTTAAAAAGATAAAAAACTAAGTCACTTTCATAGTGCATTGCACTTCTTTAAAGGTCCAGTGTGCATTACCAACGCTAGTTTGTTTTTATTTCCAACTTTTATCTAATTTGACTAATCCCCAAAGATTTTTTAGTTAGAATTGATTTTAAAATCTAAAACCTACGAAAACTACATTGTTTCTATATTTATGAAACTCTACCCAACTGGATTCAGCCAAAAAAGTCTGCTAATTGCTACTAGAAAACACATATATATATAACATGGATCTGATTTTATAGGTTCTTGAATATATATAATATATTTTATAGGTTCTTGAATATATATATTCTATAGGTTTGTGAATATATATAAGTCATGAGAGTTATGTAGTTTATTATGGTACTAAATGTTATGAAAGGCTAAAAAAAGCAAATAATAGCCACACCCTATTTTGTTGATAAGTACTTGCTACCACAAGTACTAATATACCATATTTTATAACTCAAGTAATTTTTTCCTAGTGGAAAGTTCCATTCTTTGATTACCACTCTCAGCAAATGAAAGAAACCTCAACAACAATGCTATCGCATTTCTTTGTTTTTGAAATATGTGAGGTAATCAATATTAACAAAAGTGAAAGGAAAGAACATTTCAGTTTTTGACAAAGTTATATATGCCTCTATAAAATGGGATAGTCAACATTTATAGAAAAATAGAAAGAACTTTTATCTTATAATGAAGGACAAGTGAAGAAAACCAGGCAACAATGTAAGTGGCCTTCAATTACACTTAGAAGTGTTCTGGAGAAGCAGGCTGAAGGCCAAGTATTTCAAATCATGTAAGAAATCTATCAATGAAAAAAAAACAAAGCAAGTTCTGAGAGCCTCACAGCTAATACAAAATGGATTTGTGGTATGTTATAAAATACTAACAGTCGCCCTTTGAAAATTACTTCAAAGTCTCCATTCTGACAGGTTAATGCTACAATATTTGGACATGTTTTAACCTTCTTGAGTAATATCAAACTATACACTTGGCTAAACATTTTTATAAAAAATAGAGGACAAGACAGTTAATTCTGTCATTTTGTGAAACTCCAGCAATATTATTCCACTTTTAAAAGTTTAGTGTCTCATTGGTTAAATTTTATAGACTAAAACTTTCCCACTGATTCATTATATAATTTGAAATGTTGTTTTAATCATTTCTAATTGATCTTAAATTAGAAAATTTTGTTTATTCATACATATATATTCATCCAACAATTATTTATTGAGTAGCTGCTATATGTCAGGCAATCTTCTAGGAGTTGGGGATATAACAATAAATAAATAAATAAAAGTATTGCCTTCAATTTTCTTATTCTTTTAGGATTCCTGGTTCTTCCTCAGCTATGGTAAAACCTTAATTTTTCCCCAAATCTCTCCCCTCTTCTTTTAATCAGGTTTAGCCAGGTACATGATCACATGATCACCCACCTGGCTGCTACAAAACACAGACCTTGAGCTAAGCCATATGACTAAGCTCTGGAGCACGGGATGGGGCAAAAGTGATGAGGGCAATAGCTCACATGCTTGTAAGAAACTGCTTATTCTTTACCTCCTCTTGCCTCTTTCATACAGGCTACAATTCAGACATGGTAGTCAGTAAGCTTCAATCACATAGAAAAGAAAACCCTAGAAGACTGCAACAACAAAAAAGAGGTGAGGTGGAAACCTTGATCCCTGGATAGCCCTGTGGAGCAAAGAAGCCCTGAGCTGAAAACCAGTTTACACTTAGGAGAAAATTAACTTTCTATCAAAGTGAAATCACCGTTATTTGGTTTCTTTAAAACAGTTGAATCAATAATTTGTGCTCCATTCATCATTATGCGTGTTATTTTGAAATACGAATGGCCCTTTTCTAGCTGGTATATATTTTCAAACTCCTCCTAGAACCCACCCTTGACCTACTTGTTCCACTGCTACTCTAAACAATCATTGCTACTTTTCTGTAACTTCTATATCATATATATGTATATGTATTATATATATATATACACACACACACGCTTTTTTTTTTTTTTTTTTTTTTTTT
>NW_016806447.1:2567776-2622361 GCF_001698545.2 Rhinopithecus bieti
CCTTTAGAAGAAGAAGAGCATTTGTTCTGGACATAAAAGTATGTGCTAATTAGCAGAAGCCAGACTTCCTGTGTTTGTATTTCAACTTTTGCCACTCAAGAATCAAACCTCATGTGATCCCACACGCAGGTTCCTATAGTCTCTCTGCTCAGCAGTTTTCCCTTTTTTGGGAAAGAGCTTACTAGAGCTACAGCTGTATGAAGCAACAGATCTCAAGACAATGTGTGATGTTTCATTTCCTTACTTTTTTACCTGAAATGTTATGAATATGGATTAATTTCTCTTTAGATTTTCTTTTGAAAAATGCTGTGAACTCCAGGAGTCTCCGATGTTCTAAGATAAAATATCAAAATTCCTTATTTTATGACTTGTCAAAAAATACTATAGTAAAAAGTCATTTTAAAAAGTTTCATTTTTATATACATGTACACTTGAAAGGAATTACTTTGAAATGAAAAAAAGCACAAGTTGATTGAAAATATAGCAATCCTTAACTAAACATACTTTTGAAGAACAAACATTTTTCATAAAATGTGGCAAATTCTACCAAGTTGCTACATGGATAGCAAAGCACTTATAAAGAAACAAACATTATTTTTAAAAAGATAAAAAACTAAGTCACTTTCATAGTGCATTGCACTTCTTTAAAGGTCCAGTGTGCATTACCAACGCTAGTTTGTTTTATTTCCAACTTTTATCTAATTTGACTAATCCCCAAAGATTTTTTAGTTAGAATTGATTTTAAAATCTAAAACCTACGAAAACTACATTGTTTCTATATTTATGAAACTCTACCCAACTGGATTCAGCCAAAAAAGTCTGCTAATTGCTACTAGAAAACACATATATATATAACATGGATCTGATTTTATAGGTTCTTGAATATATATAATATATTTTATAGGTTCTTGAATATATATATTCTATAGGTTTGTGAATATATATAAGTCATGAGAGTTATGTAGTTTATTATGGTACTAAATGTTATGAAAGGCTAAAAAAAGCAAATAATAGCCACACCCTATTTTGTTGATAAGTACTTGCTACCACAAGTACTAATATACCATATTTTATAACTCAAGTAATTTTTTCCTAGTGGAAAGTTCCATTCTTTGATTACCACTCTCAGCAAATGAAAGAAACCTCAACAACAATGCTATCGCATTTCTTTGTTTTGAAATATGTGAGGTAATCAATATTAACAAAAGTGAAAGGAAAGAACATTTCAGTTTTGACAAAGTTATATATGCCTCTATAAAATGGGATAGTCAACATTTATAGAAAATAGAAAGAACTTTTATCTTATAATGAAGGACAAGTGAAGAAAACCAGGCAACAATGTAAGTGGCCTTCAATTACACTTAGAAGTGTTCTGGAGAAGCAGGCTGAAGGCCAAGTATTTCAAATCATGTAAGAAATCTATCAATGAAAAAAAAACAAAGCAAGTTCTGAGAGCCTCACAGCTAATACAAAATGGATTTGTGGTATGTTATAAAATACTAACAGTCGCCCTTTGAAAATTACTTCAAAGTCTCCATTCTGACAGGTTAATGCTACAATATTTGGACATGTTTTAACCTTCTTGAGTAATATCAAACTATACACTTGGCTAAACATTTTATAAAAAATAGAGGACAAGACAGTTAATTCTGTCATTTTGTGAAACTCCAGCAATATTATTCCACTTTTAAAAGTTTAGTGTCTCATTGGTTAAATTTTATAGACTAAAACTTTCCCACTGATTCATTATATAATTTGAAATGTTGTTTTAATCATTTCTAATTGATCTTAAATTAGAAAATTTTGTTTATTCATACATATATATTCATCCAACAATTATTTATTGAGTAGCTGCTATATGTCAGGCAATCTTCTAGGAGTTGGGGATATAACAATAAATAAATAAATAAAAGTATTGCCTTCAATTTTCTTATTCTTTTAGGATTCCTGGTTCTTCCTCAGCTATGGTAAAACCTTAATTTTCCCCAAATCTCTCCCCTCTTCTTTTAATCAGGTTTAGCCAGGTACATGATCACATGATCACCCACCTGGCTGCTACAAAACACAGACCTTGAGCTAAGCCATATGACTAAGCTCTGGAGCACGGGATGGGGCAAAAGTGATGAGGGCAATAGCTCACATGCTTGTAAGAAACTGCTTATTCTTTACCTCCTCTTGCCTCTTTCATACAGGCTACAATTCAGACATGGTAGTCAGTAAGCTTCAATCACATAGAAAAGAAAACCCTAGAAGACTGCAACAACAAAAAAGAGGTGAGGTGGAAACCTTGATCCCTGGATAGCCCTGTGGAGCAAAGAAGCCCTGAGCTGAAAACCAGTTTACACTTAGGAGAAAATTAACTTTCTATCAAAGTGAAATCACCGTTATTTGGTTTCTTTAAAACAGTTGAATCAATAATTTGTGCTCCATTCATCATTATGCGTGTTATTTTGAAATACGAATGGCCCTTTTCTAGCTGGTATATATTTTCAAACTCCTCCTAGAACCCACCCTTGACCTACTTGTTCCACTGCTACTCTAAACAATCATTGCTACTTTTCTGTAACTTCTATATCATATATATGTATATGTATTATATATATATATACACACACACACGCTTTTTTTTTTTTTTTTTTTTTTTTTTTTGCGATGAAGTCTCGCTCTGTCACCCAGGCTGGAGTGCAGTGGCGCATCTCGGCTCACTGCAACCTCCGCTTCCCGGGTTCAAGCAATTCTCCTGCCACAGCCTCCTGGCTAGCTGGGACTACAGGCATGCACCACCATGCCTGGCTAATTTTTGTATTTTTAATAGAGAAGGGGTTTCACCATGTTGGCCAGGCTGGTTTCAAACTCCTGACCTCAGATGATCTGCCCACCTTGGCTTCCCAAAGTGCTGGGATCACAGGTGTGAACCACTGCACCCAGCCCTATATATACATTTCTATTATTATACTTACCACATTTTCCTGTACTTTATTTACGTATCTATCTCCCCTACGAGAAGTATTTTCTTGAGAAAAAAAGGTCATAATCTTTTGTATCACCAGCATTGTGTCTGCATCAGAGTCAGTATTTTACATATTTGTTAAATAGAACTTACACATTAAGTTGATTGTTTTCTGTTTTTTCTATGGTTAGATTCTAAATGAGCTAACAGTAATTTTACCTGATCAGAGAATAAAGCTTAAGAAAAGTCAAAAAATAAGTGTAATTGTTTAAATACATAGGATACATTAAAAATCCCCACTATATCATAGGTCAGAAAAACCAGTCCCCTTTTCTACTGGGTAGAAAAGGCTTTCTTTTCAGTAGTTAGCAAATGCCAGGCAATCTCAGTGTTTGTGAACACTTCAAGTTTACAAGCACTCAACTTTCAGTGATCATGGCTCTTGTCAATTTTATTTACCAGGCACTTGTAAACAGAGCAGGTGATGGTAGGGGTGACTCAGAAAGAGTCCATGGTAAAAAGAGTCAATAGGAGACTGCATACACAAAAAAGAGAGTTGTGGAGAATAAGAGAGGGGCTAGGAATGTGAAAGAAATAAGAATGGTGGACAGATGAGGAGATTCAGAATCTTAAGGAGTAAAAGAGAATAACACTGTAACCAAAGAAAATGATGGTAATGTTCACACTGAAATTTTTAAGCTGTTAAAAGTACACATGCGCTCACACTCACACCTATAATGTATCAACTTTCAAACTGACAAAATGTTTAAGTGTGATAATACCCAATGCTGGTGAGGACATAAAGACACAAGTACTTTAACACACTGTTGGATAATGATAAATTAGTATAAACATTTTAGAAAGTAATTTGGGAATTCATATAATAAAATTTTCAACATATACTCTATTTCTATAAATTTACCTTATGGATATACTTGGAGAATTTTGGCAATATTTCTTTGTGAAATTTTCATTAAGTATTATTTACAATAGCAAAAATTGGGACACAAACTAACGGCCTATCAATAAGGAACTGATTATGGTATATGATAAAATATAACTCTATGCAGGCATTAAAAAGAATGTGGCAGATCTCTTTGCATCTTTGATGACATTCATACTATATCTTTGAAGACATCCATGCTACACTTTTATCCGCAGAAAAGAAAGCTACAGAATAGTATATGTGGCATAAACATAAATAAATGAATTTTATGAGGGATGCTATGTTTCTATGCCTTAATATTTCTGGAAGAACAAAAATAAAACTGTAAATAGAAATTTCGCAAGAAAACAATCTTACAGGAAAGGGGCTCTGGTATTTCTTTACATGCACTTTTAAATTACTTTAACTGCCTTAACCATGTACCCCACCTAAATTAATTAAAAAGCTCTTTTAAGTTCACAAGAACAACTATTTCAGGGAAAGGGTTTAGTGTTTCTTTATATGCTTTTGGTGAATTTATTTGATTTAAATATGTATGTATATTAATTTGAAAATTTTTTAAATGTCAAACGTTATCTGGATAGCAGAATTATGACTACATTATTTTCTATATAGCAAACTCAGATAAATCCTTTTAAAATTATTTAATTACTATCTGAAATTAAATTGCTATTTAGAATATAAACAGTGGCCAGGTACATATGTTTTAACTTCATCTTTTGAGAATCTGCCTTAGTTTCATTTCTGTTTCATGGAAAGAGCCATTGGGGGAAAAAGGTTGAAGAAATGTACTTTTTCTCCTCTGTAGCTCTTTATTTTCAGTTTTATACTCTAAGACTTTTCCCTTTTATCTGATCCTTTGGCAATTTGCTTTTATCCCAACCAATTATACTTCATGCTATGACAGAAAATAAACGGTGTCTATGTGATAGCAATATAACTGATTAAAAAATAACATATTTCAATAACTTGTTCTGTCTTCATGATGTTCAACATATCATCTTAATGACATTTTCACTGATATGAGCATTTGATAGCATAAAGACACAACCAATTTCATGACTATGTAAGTTACAGGTACAAATGGTAGGAAATACTAAGAACAAAACTAATGCCAGGCACAGTGGCTTGTGCCTGTAATCCCGTAACTTTGCAAGGCTGAGGTGGGTAGATCATTTGAGCCCAGGAGTTCGAGACCAGCCTAGGCAACATGGCAAAACCCCATCTCTACAAAAAATACAAAAATTAGCTGGGCATAGTGGCACACACCTGTAGTCCCAGCTACTGGGTGAAGGAGCTGAGATCAGAGGATCACTTGAACCTGACAGGGAGCTGAGATCATGCCACTACACTCCAGCCTGGGTGATAGAGTAAGACTCTGCTAAAAAACAAGAAAAGAGAAGCAAAAAAAACTAATTTACCTGCAAGTACTGCTGACAAATGTTAGATATTGGCTGACTATAAGAGCATTAGTATACACAGTTTTGATATACAAAAGCATTAGTGGCTGAGTTCTAACATCTAAGATACTAATCCTCAAGTTAAATAATTAAGAAAGATCATTCAACTGATTATATTTAGCACATTGATATAGAAGGAAAACTATAAACTACTTAAGATCAATTCTGTATTACATCAATATTAGAAATGGATCTTGAAGTGCAGAATCGTAACACAGGACATCAAGATGATTTAACTACAGTGAGAATCTGTCCTGTACAGGTAAGTAGACACACAAAACGAATCCATTTCACTCTCCCAAAAAACATTTTTCTAGATCAGAAGTCAGCAAATCTTTTCTATAAAGAGCCAGATAGTGAATGATTTAGGCTTTGCAGGCCATATGCAGTCTCTGCAGCATATGCTTTATTTTTTATAACATTTAAAACTGTAAAGACCATTGTCAGCTCACAGGCTATACAAAAACAGGCCACAGCCACAACCAGATTTGGCCCCTGGTTGTCATTTATTGACCTCTCTTCTAGATATCTTCCTTTTATCCAAGTAAGGACACTTATTAGGCATGTGATACCGTCAGTGCCCTTTTATCTGTTGCACTCATTCTATATCAATTTATCATATCATATTGGCTACACACACACACACACACACACACACACACACACACACAAATACCACATCTTCAATATTTTCAACTGCATAAGAAGAATAATTTCACTCAAGGAAACCTCATTAAATTGCTGTAAAATAGTTTCTAAATTTTTAACTATCAGATAATTCTAACAATAAAATTTATGGAACAATTATTTTGCATAATACAATGGTACAGTTTTTTACTACTTTGTAAAAGTAAAACTTGACATACTGCACATTTTTAATTAATGTTATTGAGGCATACTTTGCATATACTATTTACCATTTTTTGATGTAAAATTCAATGTTTCTTAGTAAGTTGACTGAGTTGTGCAACTATCACCATAAATCAGTTTGAAAACATTATCACCCCAATACGACCATGCACACTTAGCATTAATACCTGTTTCCTCCCACCCCTCCTATGCAACTACTAATCTTTTTGTCTTTATACTTTGATTTTTCTGAATATTTTATATAAATGGTATCATACAGCAAGTAGTTTCTGTGTCTGGCTTCTTTGCCTAAGCATAATATTCTCGAGGTTTATCCATGTTGTAACATGTATCCATGGTTTATTATTTTATGTTGCTACATAGTATTCCATTGGATATGCTCCACATTCTTAATGTGTGCAATTCACTAAGCCTTGTCTTATTTATACACACATGCAACAATCACCAGTCAGAATAACATAACAATCACTCCCAAAATTTACTGTGTGCCTTTGTAATTCTTCCTTCCTGCCCCTCTTCATCCACCTCTGTCCCCAAGGCAACCACTGGTCTGCTTTCCGTCACCATACATTAGTCTGCATTTGCCAGAATTTTATATAAAAAGAATCATACAGGATGTGCTCCCTTTTTTCTAACTTCTTTCATTCAGCACAATTATTTTGAAATCCATCAATATTGTAGAATGTACAAGTTAATTTCTTTTTATTACTGAAGAGTATTTTTTTTATATTCAACTGCAGTGAACATTCAGAAATTTTCCAGTTTGGGGCTATCACAAATAAATCTGGTATGAACCCTTGCTTACAAGTCTTTGTATGGACACATGTTTTCATTTCTCCTGAGTAAATTATCTAAAAGTAGAATGGCAGGATCATATAGTAGGTGGATGTTCAATTTTAAGAAACTGCCAAATTGTTTGCCAAAGAGGTTGCATCATTTAACATACCCACAAATGCTGTAAGAGTGCTCAAGTCTCACCGCATCCTTACAACAGTTGGTATGGCCAGTCTTTTTAACTTTATTCATTCCAAATAAATGTGTGTTATCCCATCGTGGTTTTCATTTACATTTCCTAACAATTAAAGATGCTGAGCATCTTTCCAAGTGTTTGTCATCTATGTATCTCCATAGTAAGGTGTGTTCAAATCTTTTCTGATTTTTAAAATTGGGTGATTTTATTATTGAGTTTTTGACAGTTCTTTATATATTCAGAATTTATCAGATATATGATTTTCAAATATTTTTCCCAGTCTGTAATTGGTCTTTTCATTCCCTAACAGTGTCTTTTAAAGAGCAGAAGTTTTTAATTTTTACAGAGTGATTTATCAATTTCTTCTTTTATGGATCATGCTTTTCGTGTCTTATCTAAGAAATCATTCCTTAACCCAACTTTCTCTTCTCAAAGTTTTATCACTTTAGGCTTTACATTTAGGTCTTTGATTCATTTTTACTTAATTATTATATATGTCTTGAAGTATTGGTCAGATTTCATTTTATGACATACAGATATCCAAGTGTTTCAGTACTGTTTGTTGAAAGAACTATCCTTTCTCCAGAAAAAATGCCATTGTACCTTGTGGAAAATCAGTTGTTCATATGTTTTGTCTTTCTTTTTGGACTCTCTATTCTATTCCATTAACTGTTTTCTTTTGATGTGAATACCACATTGTCTTAATTACTGTAGCTTTATAAATCTTGAAATCAGGTAGACTTCCAACTTTGTTCTTTTCAAAAAAGTTGTCTTAACTATTCTAGACACTTTGCATTTTCTATGAATTTTAGAATCAGCTAGTCAGTTTCCACAAAATGTTGACTGGTACTTTGACTGAGAATGCTATGAATCTATAGATTACCTTGGAGAAAATTGACATTTTAACAATATTTAGTCTACTGATCCATAAACAAGGCATATAGTCACCATTTATTTAATTTTTTTATTTTTCTTAACTGTGTTTTAAAGTTTTTGGTGTATGGATCTTCAACATCTTTGTCAGATTTACCCCTAAGTATTTCATATATTTGCTATTACTACAAATGGCATTTGTTGCTTTTTCATTTCAGTTTCTAATTGTTCTTTGCTGTTATACAGAAACAATTTATTTTTGTACATTGAGCTTCTACCTTCAACCTTAGTTAACTCACTTCGTTCCTCTAGTAGTTAGAACACATAATCTGTGAATAATGACAGTTTCACTTCTTCCTTTCTAATCTAGTTGACTTTTTATCTCTGTTTCTTGCCTGATTGCGCTGCCTAGAAGCCCCAGATCAATGTTGAAAAGAGGCAGCAGTGAGAGGGATGTCCTTGTCTTGTTCCTGATCTTAGGAGAAATGCAATATTCAGTGTTTCACCACTAAATATGATGTCAGCTTTGGCTTTTCTTAGACATTCTTTTACAGGTTAAGGACATGGACTTCTATCCCTAGTTTGCTGAGACTTTTTAATCAAAAATAGATGTTGGATTCTGTCAAATGCTTTCTCTGCATCCACTGAGATGCTCATATGGCTTTTGTTTTTTACTTTCTTAATATGGTGAACTGTAATGATTAATTGTTGAATGTTAAACTAACCTTGCATTCCTAGAACAAACCCTACTTGACCTTTTTATATATTGCTGGATTCTATTTGCTAAAATTTAGTTTACAATTGTTACATCTATGTTCACGAATGATACTGCACTGTCGTTTTCTTTGTCTGGTTTTTGTATCAAATAATGCTGATTGTTTTAAGTAGGAGGGTAAATTAGGTCCCTGTTACTCCCCCTTAGCCAGAAGTACTCTGCTAAATGGTAATTATGTTATTATCTCATCTATTCTTTCCTAGTTTAGAAGGTACATATTATTACCATCATTTTATATACAGGAGAAATGGGCAATGGGGAAAAACTGAGGCTCAGAGAGCAAGGGGGTACAGCTCTTTCTAGCTGGAACAAAGGTTTGAATCAAGACAGTAGGAATCTAAAACCCACTCTCAACCTTCTACTATACTGCAACACTTAAACAGTGTTCAAAAAACATCTCTTTAAACACATAATTTTTCATTAAGAAATTATATCTCCAAAAGATCCAAGTAGTCTGATCTACTACTTAGTGATCTACTACTTAGTGATTAAGACCTATGTCTTAATCACTATGGTATTTGTTGAAAAAAAAATGAACGTGATATCATGGTTTCTTATATTCTGAGTCAGGATCTACATAAACTATTAACTACTGAATATACTGAAAACCTTACTTAAGATAGATTTAATCCAGCCTTATAAGGATATTCCACAGTCCCAAAAGGCCAACCAAAACAATAACAATAGATGTTACCATTTTAAAATTTTATGTAATCTTCAAAACCACATAATGAAATAAGTACTATTATACATATTTTATAGATGAGGAAATTTGAGACACAACAACATTAAGAAACTTGCTTAAAGTCTGCCATCTCTGAAGTAGCTGAACAGGTATTCAAACTCAAGTCTCTACAACTTCAGAATAGATTCTTAAAATTTGTATTTTATGTTTCATTTGTTTGGTTTTCCAATTACAACGTTGTCAACCCTAAGAAACAAGAAGTGCTACCAAAGGCATTTTGGGGAACAAGGAAATTCCAACATTAGACTGGAGCAGAGCTCAGTGCCAAAGAAACTGGAGCTGAGCTTTGATGGTAATGATGGTAAGCTGGGGTTTCCCAATCTCCAACTAGATTAAACCTGCTTTGCTCCATTTCTTTTTTTTTTTTTGAGATGGAGTCTCCCTCTGTCGTCCAGGCTGGAGTGCAGTGGCACGATCTCGGCTCACTGCAAGCTCCGCTTCCCGGGTTCACGTCATTCTCCTGCCTCAGCCTCCTGAGTAGCTGGGACTACAGGCACCTGCCACCATGCCTGGCTTATTTTCGTATTTTAGTAGAGACAGGGTTTCACCATGTTAGCCAGGATGGTCTCGATCTCCTGACCTCGTGATCCGCCTGCCTCGGCCTCCCAAAGTGCTGGGATTACAGGCGTGAGCCACCGCGCCCAGCCACTTTGCTCCATTTCTAAAGCAAGTTTTGTTATCTTGATTAGGGGGACATACAAAATCTAAACCCTATTCTCAATAAGCTTAAAATATAATACATAAATACAAAAGTGTATACATAAAACAGATAAATAAGGCAAAGGACAAGTAAATGTGACAGTAGCACATAACTCTGCAAGAAATTCTCAAGTACCATTAAAATTTATGAGTTTAACTTACAGAATTAAAAAAGTATCTATGTGTATGTTTAATGCCATTCTTAATGCTAGTGCCAAGAACAAGTCCAAATGATTGGTATTTTATACTATTAAAAATTATTAAGGAATTACTTGAACAACAAAAAAAGAGGGTTACTTGATAATTTTCATTGTAACTTACTGTTGCTATTTTGGTCTGCAGAAAATTCTCCCTTTCTTCATCTACCTTAATTTCATGTCCATTTTTGAAGAATTCAAGCATTTTGGGGATGTCATGGCCAATGGAATCTAGTTAGAAAAAGTAAAATCCACAATTATCACTCCAAATAAGTAGCAAAAATTACTGAATAAAAGAAACACATATCTCATGTGAAGATACAGTAAACAAATAGTGGCAGATAAACTTTAGTTCCAAAGAGCTCTGTTTCCTGGTGTTCATGCTCTTGTGTGATCTCCTCTCATTGCGTGTGAATGAAACTTGCAACTTGCTTCAAACCAAGAGGCAGAATAATCATGTGTACATAATTATATTACATAAAGCTATAATGCCTGTCTTGGAGAAGACTCTCTTCCTTATTGGCTTTGAAGAAACAAGCTGCAATGCTGTGAGCTGCCATATGGAGAGGGCCATAGGGCAACAAGCTGAGAGCAGTCTCAAGCTAACAGCCAGTAAGAAACTGAAGCCCTGTGCCCAGTAGCCTACAGGAACTGAATTCTGCCAACTGTGTAAGTCTGGAAGCAAATCCATCGCCCATTGAGTCTGAGATGAAACCACCTCTCTGGCCAACACCTTGAGTGGAGCTCTGTGAGACCCTTAAGCAGAGAACCCCACTCAGCTACACATACATTCCTGACACATAGAAATGGTGAGATAATAAATGTGTGTTGTTCCAAGCAACTGTTTGTGGTAATATTGTTGCACCACTATGGATAACTAATACATAAGTATATGCAATAATAATATATAGCATACATTAAAAACACAGATGACATAATAAAATCAAATCTATAAAATAAACTATGGCAAAAGATAACATCGGCCAGGCATGATGGCTCACGCCTGTAATCCCAGCACTTTGAGAGGCCGAGGCAGGCAGATCACCTGAGGTCAGGAGTTCAAGACCAGCCTGGCCAACAAGGTGAAATCCTGTTTCTACTAAAAATACAAAAACTAGCTGGATATGGTGGCGCACACCTGTAATCCCAGCTACTTGGGAGGCTGAGGCAGGAGAATTGCTTGAACTCGAGAGGTGGAGGTAGCAGTGAGCCGAGATTATGCCACCGTACTCCAGCCTAGGCGGCACAGTGAGACTCTGTCAAAAAAATAATAATAATAACAGTACAGTCTTGAAATCTTTTAAGAACCTTTTACCTACCATAAAGAAGTGGAAAAAAAAAAAAAACTAAAAAGCAGAAACATTTAACAGTGGAAACAATATCATAATGAACGATACACTGTAGAGGTAGCTCATTATTACACAAATGGTTATAGAAACTGGCATGAGTTTCTACAGTCAGACATGGTGGCAGGCACCTGTAATCCCAGCTACTCAGGAGGCTGAGACAGGAGAATCACTTGAACCTGGGAGGCAGAGGTTGCAGTGAGCTGAGACTGAGCCACTGCACTCCAGCCTGGCAGCCTGGGCAACAGAGCAAGACTCTGTCTCAAAGAAAAGAAAGAAACTGGCCTGAGAGGTCAGGCATGGTGGCTCATGCCTCTAATCCCAGCACTTTGGGAGGCTGAGGCGGGCAGATTACTTGAGGCTGGGAGTTCGAGACCAGTCTGGCCAACATGGCGAAACCTCATCTCTACTAAAAATACAAAAATTAGCTGGGGTGGTGGTGCATGCCTGTAAACTCATCTACTTGGGAGGTTGAGGCAGGAGGATCACTTGAACCCAGGAGGAGGAGGTTGCAGTGAGCTGAGATCGTGCCACTGAACTCCAGCCTGGGCAACAAAGCAAGACTCCTTCAAGAAGGGGACGGGAGGGGAGGGGAGGGGAGAAAGGGAGGGGAGACATGGACAGAGGGAGGGAGGGAGAAAGGGAGGGAGGGAAGAAGGGAGACAGAGAGAGGGAGGGAGGGGGGAAAGGAGGGAGAGAGAGAGAGAGAAAGAGAGAAAGAGGCATGAGAAAATAATTAAGAACTGAAACAATTTATTGGATTCTAATGTCACTTTGTCCCATTAGGGTAGAGAAAGGGATGCAACTAAACATAGTAAGGAGAAAAATGGAATCAGGATACAAATTAAGAATCTTCAAAGGATCTGGCAGGGCGCAGTGGCTCAAGCCTGTAATCCCAGCAGTTTGGGAGGCCGAGACGGGCAGATCACGAGATCAGGAGACTGAGACCATCCTGGCTAACACGGTGAAACCCCTTCTCTACTAAAAAATACAAAAAAAAAAACTAGCCAGGTGAGGTGGCGGGCGCCTGTAGTCCCAGCTACTCGGGAGGCTGAGGCAGGAGAATAGCGTAAACCCAGGAGGCACAGCTTGCAGTGAGCTGAGATCCAGCTACTGCACTCCAGCCTGGGTGACAGAGCGAGACTCCGTCTCAAAAAAAAAAAAAAAGAATTTTCAAAGGATCATACAGGAGACTATAAAATAAACTATTACTCTCCTAAGATTTGGTTATGATCATTTTAACACAAATTTAATAAACAAAAATACAGTATATTCCACTATACCATAACTTAACTTGAAAATTTAATTCTATGCACAGAAAAATGTGAATTATTTAAAGGGTAAGATATAGAACGAAGACTGTGCCACTGAAGAGACACCACTCCCACCATGCTCAAGCAAGTCTTCCACAGATGAGTCAATGTGAAGAACTCGTTACATAGACAGCACGGCATACCCTCAGCATACATTACTCCTAGGATTATCTCAGTAGTTGTTCATTTGGCTCAGGAGCACTACAGCTATAAGTGAAAGCAACTACCCATGGGCAATTTACAGTCTAATTGGGAAGATAATGGATATACAAATGAATAATTACTAAAAAATACGAAGTTTTTTCAATATCACAGTCTGATGTAACTGAGTACTAAACAGTATGATAAAATTGTATACTAGTAAACGGTAAGATGCTAATGGTGGTACACAAAAAACAGATACCTGGTTAAACCATCTATATCTCTATTTAAATTTCCAAACTTAAATATATTTTTTAAGTTTGTTTTCATAAGAACAGTGCCTTGTACATAATAAAAGCTCAAGAATTATTTAGTGACTTACCTAAATCTAAGCCCACCACACTGCCTGCCTTCCTGTCACTATGGGTGAACTGTCTATGCCCCTAACAAAGGCCATTCCTCTTCATTTCTGTGCTCACCCCTACTTCTACTCACCCATAAAAGGACACTGCTCCTCCCTTCTTTCCTCTACATTGTCGATTTTTCCCTGCTTCCCTAGACAATCTTCATTAGCTTACAACCTTGCTATAAAATCTTCCTTTTCAAAATAAAATAAACAAGTCTCCTATGTTGCCTTCCAGTTACCACCCAACATTCCTCTTAATGTAAGTTCTCAAAAAAAAGCCATCTCTATTTCCTCTCCTTCTATTTTCTCTTATACCTACTTCAGTAACCTTCACATTGGCAAATCCAGTAGTCACTTCTCAGTGTTCCTCTGACTTGACCTACTAGCAGCAGTTCACAGCGTAATCTGTTCTCTTCCTACAGTATCTTGACTTGTCCTCTGAAACACAATTCTCACTGGCTATTTCATCTCATTTTAAGGGCTGAGCCACCCACCCTCACTTACCTGCCTTCCAAAGGTTGAACTACCTGAGGGATCAGTCATGTTGCTTCTCTTATCCTATCCATGCACACCTCCCTAACTGATCTCGTGCAGACATGTGGCTTTAAATACCATCTAACCACTGCTAATTTCTAAATTTTTATCTCCAGCCACAATCTCCCTTATGATTTCCAACCCCCAACTTGATATCTCTACCTAGATGCAGACAAATTATTAGTAAGGAGTAAACAGGACAAATGTCTCCTGGAAGAATAAACAAAAAAGGACTTCATAATTTAGAGCCTGATATCATATTGATGATGTAACGGTAATGAAGAGAGAAAGAACTGGACTCAAGAAGAAAAGAGAAATAGTTCTGCATTAAAACATGCTAAAGTGAAGGTCTGATGGAATATCAAAAAATATATACATTTGTATAGTTAGAAAAAAGGAACCAGAAAAAAGGTGATAGATTGAAGATGATGTAGATTTTAGTTTTTAAGGTAGTTCCATCCTAAAACACAAATAAAAATTCCTTCCTTTGACCTTATATATTCTTTCTTCTTTGTCTAATTTGCATTTCTCCAATGACCAAAATGTTTAGTATTATTTCATCTGTTTAATGGCCAATTACATATATTCTTTTTTTTTTTTTTTTTTCAAGATAGAGTCTCACTCTGTCGCCCAGGCTGGAGTACAGTGGTGTGATCTCAGTTCCCTGCAACCTCTGCCTCCCGGGTTCAGGCAATTCTCTTGCCTCAGCTTCCCAAGTAGCTGGGATTACAGGTGTGCGCCACTGCATCCAGCTAATTTTTGTATTTTTAGTAGAAACAGGGTTTCACCATGTTGGCCAGGGTGGTCTTGAACTCCTGACCTCAGGTGATCCGCCTGCCTCAACATCCCAAAGTGTTGGGATTACAGGCATGAGCCATTGCGCCTGGCCACATATGCTCTTTTCTACAATACCTACTCAACTCTTTTGCCCCTTTTTAAAAAAATTAGGTTGACTGTCTTACTGAGTTATGAGTTCTTTATATATTATGGATACAGGTTCTTGGTCAGAGCTATGTGTGGCAAATATTTCCTCCCAATCTATGACTTGCCTTTTCATTTTCTTAGGGGTATCCATCCATGAGCAAAAATTTTTAATTTTGATTAAGTCCAAATTAGTAATTTTTTCTTCTATAGCTCATGCTTTTTGTGTCCTAAGAAATATTTACTTAATCCAACACCATGAAGATTTTCTCCTAGAAAAGTTTCTTCTAGAATTTCATGACTTTATCTTTTACATTTAGGTCTATGATTCATTTTGGGTTAATTTCTGTGTTTGATGTGAGGAAAGACTTATCCAGTTATTTCAGCACAATTCATTGAAAAAATTATTCTTTTTCCACATAACCCTGACACCTTTGCTGAAACAATCAGTTGACCATATAAGTTTTGGTTCATTTCTGAACCTCAATGTTTGAACTATATTCATTTATCCTTTATACCATACCACACTGTCTTGATTACTGTGGCTCTATGATAAAGTCTTACATCTCAAACTGTGTTCTTCCTTTTAAAAATCATTTTCTCTTTTAAATTTTTTTTTTGTTTTTTGAGACAGAGTCTTACTGCATCACCCAGGCTAAAGTGCAGTGGTGCAAACCTGGCTCACTGCAACTGCCACCTCCTGGGTTCAAGTGATTCTCCTGCCTCAACCTCCCAAGTAGCTGGAATTACAAGCATGTGTCACCACATTCAGCTAATTTTTGTATTTTTAGTAGAGATGGGGTTTCACCATGTTGGCCATGCTGGTCTCAAACTCCCAACCTCAAGTGATTCACTTGCCTCAGCCTCCCATACTGCTGGGATTACAGGTGTGAACCAGCACACCCGGACAATTTTTTTTTTTAAGACAGTCTTGCTTTGTCACAGGTTGGACTACAGTGGCATGATCTCAGCTCACTGCAGCCTCAATCTCCTGGGCTCGAGCAGTCCTCCCACCTCGGCCTCCCAAGTAGCTGGGACTCCAGGCACATGCCACCACACCCAGTTGATTTTTTTTTTTTTTTAAGTAGAGATTGGTCTTGCTATTTTGCCCAGGCTGGTCTTGAATTCCTCCTGCCTCGGCCTCCCAAAGTGCTGGGATTACAGGTGTGAATGTGCCACTGTGCCCAGCCTAAAATCATTTTTTCCATTCTAGGTTCTCTGTATTTCCATTTAAACATGAAAATGCGGTTTTTTTTTTTTTTAAGTTTTCTGGGAGTATGGTTGGGATTACATTCAATCTATAGAAAAAATAAGCCTATCTTAATAATATGCTTTCAAATCCACCACTATGGTATATCCCTCTATTAACTTTCAGCAACATTTACATTTTCTATGAAAGGTCTTACACACTTCTGTCAAATTTCCTCTTAAATATTTTTATTTCTTTATGGTCATGTAAATGGAACTGTTTTAGAAATTTCAGTTTGATTGTAGGTTGGTTACATATAGAAATACCGTTGATTTTCATGCACGGACTTTGCATCCTATAACCTCGTTAAATTCACTAATTAGAATTCACTTACTAAAATAGCTTAGTATTATCTGGGAATAAAAAAAGACTTATTTTTTCCTTTCCCTTATGTATGTCCTTTATTTCACTGACCTCCAGTACAATGTTGAACATAAGCTTTGACAGCAGAGATCTTTGCCTTGTTCCTGATCTTAGGTAGAAAGCATTCCTTCTCAATGATCTCACCATTAAGAATGTTGCTTTTTCACAGATGTGCTGTGTCAAGTTGAGGAATTTCACTCACATTTCTAGTATTCTGAGAGTTATTATTGCCAAAATGTTTTTTTTTTTTTTTTTTTTTTTAGAAAGTGGGTCTCACTATGTTGCCCTGGCTAGACTGTAGTGGCTATGCACAGGTACAATCATAATGCACTGCTACCCTGAACTCTTAGCCACAAGGGATCCTCCCATCTCAGTCTCTCAAGTGGCTGGAATGACAGGCATATGCCAATGTGCCCAGCTAGTTCAGCCTTTAAAACTATAAATTTCCTTCTAAATACTGCTTCAGCTGCATCCCACAAGTTCTGACATGTTGAGTTTTCAGTATCATTCAGTGTAAGACAGTCTTTGATTTCTTCTTTGATCAATGAGTTATTTAGTAGTGGGCTTTTTCATTTTAATGTATTTGGAGATTTTTCATGGTTATTGATTTCTAATTTAACTCACCTGCAATCAGAACACATATGTATGTAACTTCAATTCTTTTACACTCATAAATTTAAGACTTAATATATTAAGACTTGCCTTATAACTCAGCAAATAGTCTACCATGGTGAATGTTCAACACCAAACAACATTTGCTGTTGTTGGGTATTTTATAGATATCAGCTAGGATATCTATATCCTAGCTGGGATATCAGTTGGATATAGAATCCAATTCTCTAATGCTTACAGTTTTTATGGTATATCTTTATCCACCATATTACTTTCAGCCTATTTGTGTGTTTGAATATAACATGTGTCTCTTGTAGACAGCACATAGTTGGTTTTTAAAAAAATCTTACAATCTCTGCCTTTTGGAGTGTATGGTCCATTTCCAATTATCATAACTATTTATATGGCTGAATTTAGGTCTTTATTTTGATATAAGTTTTCTATTTGTTTCATCTTATTTGTTCTTCTGTTCCTCCTTTACAGGCTTATTAAATAAAAAAAATTTGGCATATCATTTTTATTCCCCTATTTATAGTTTTAAGCTATATTTATTTGTGTGAGTACGTTTTACTTGCTCTAGGGAGTACAATGTGCATACTTACCACAACCTACTTCATATTAATACTGTTAATGCTTCATGTTAATACAAAATAAAGTTGCGCCAGCTTATCTACCTCCTTGACTCCTTCACCTTGTAGTACTATTGTCATACCCAAACCTGCTTTACTTCCTGTGCATTCATATTTAAAATAGTATTTACTAGGCTACTCAAGATCAAAATTAGGAAATCATTCTAGATTCCTCCCCCTCCCTTACCCCCTACATTTAATCAATAACTCCTGTTAATTCTAATTCTTAATATCCAACAACATCCTTCCTCATCTGTCTTCACTGCCACTACCAGACTCTTTCCTTCTGCATCTTTTACCCGGATTACTGCAATCAACTCCTCACTGGTCTCTGTTCTTAAAGTTTCACCATCCTCATATGGCTACCCTGCCATTTATACAGTTCCCACAATACTCATTCTGATAAGCAAATCTTACATCATTCTTCTGAGCTAAAGTTTTCAATGGCTCCTATTTGCAAAGAGGATAAAATCTAATCTCCATGGTATAGCACACAAAGCCCACTGTGACCTGGCCCACTGTCTATCACTGTCTAACCCCATTGACCACCAGCATCAGATAACATTTTATATACCAAATGATAGAAAGCTGCTTATAATTTCCTGAACACAACTGGCTCTCTCATACTTTTGTGTATGTAAAATGGCCATTTCCTCTGCCTGATTCATGTAGGGAAAGCAAATGCCTATTCATGCTTACCTCTCAACTGCAATTTTCTTTACATAGTCTCATTCTACAAAGCAGTCCCTCATTCCTCTACATACTTTGTACATTTTCTACCAATAAACTTATTGCATTTTAGTGCAGCAGTTTGCTCTCATCTCTCTCCCCTCAGTGTTTATCTTCTTAAAGACAGAAAATGTCTTTTCACTTTATTTTTCAATCCTCAGTACTAAGTAGGCATGCCAATAATTATCTGCTTATTCAACAAATAAGTTATGAAGGTGATACATAAATACATGAAAAAGAATAGTTTCTCCTAAAGTAATTGTGGAGAATGAATAGTTACTTTAGGAATGATAGGGAGCTAATGATAATGATAATCATAATGGCCCACACATCACATGTTATGTACCCAGCTTGTGTTTCATACATTATCACAAAAACAGTATGGGATGCATGTTATAATGAAACTCATTTTGTAGATGAATAAAGGCACAAAATGTTAAAAAGTTGCTCAAGGTCACAGTAAGTGACAAACTCAAGACAAAGAGAGATCTATGCTAACCGCTATTCTACTCTGCTTTTCAATACAGCCAAATGTTAAATCATCACTGCTATTTCTAGGCCTTTGCTACCCCTTACTGCTTTATAACTGCCTTCCTCTTTCTCCACTTTCACTTTTCTCCGTGTTTTTAGGTTCTTCTATCTTTCTTCATTTTCTTTCTTCCTTTCACTTTCTTTTCCTTTAATTCTCTATTCAATTTCCATAATGAACATAACCTATACTATACAATCAAGTATTTCCTCCTAATATACCTTCTCTTTTCTTTTTTTTAATCAAGGAAAACAAAGTTAAGAAATAGTTAGGAAAGAGCTGAGTTAGGATTGCATACGTTACCTCCTGAAAGAAGTTTCAAGAAACTGAGAAAACTAAGAACAGACCTTTGAATATGGCAAAAGAAAAACCTGTGATAATTGAGAGAGCAATATTTTAGCTAAATTATGGAAGAAAAAGCTGTAAGGAATACTAATGCTTAGTAAGAAAATGAAGCCAATTTCTGAAGAACATTATTTGAAAAACTTAATATAAAACAACATAAAAAACTAAGATTGCAGCTAGAAAGGATAGTTGAATCAAATGAAGGTGCGGGGGCGGGGGGGTTGTGATTTGCTTTTTGTTTGTTTAAAGAAATCTGAGCATAAGTGGCCAGGCACAGTGGCTCATGCCTGTAATCCCAGCACTTTCGGAGACCGCAGCAGGCGGAACACTTGAGCTCATGAGTTCAAGACCAGCCTGGCCAACGTGGCAAAATTTTTTCTTTACAAAAAAAAAAAAAAAAAAAAAAAAAAAAAATTAGCCAGGTGTGGCAGTACACGCCTGTAGTCCCAGCTACTCTGGTGGCTGAGGCAGGAGAATCACTTGAATCCAGGAGGCAGAGGTTGCAGTGAGCCAAGATCGTGCCTCTGCACTCCAGCCTGGGTGACACAGTGAGGTTCTGTCTCAAAAAAAAAAAAAAAAAAAAGAAAGGAAAAAAAAAATCTGAGCATAAGTAACTGTTAAAAGTTAAACCAGTTTCTCTACTGCAGAAAACAAAACTGTTAGTTCTATGACCACAAGAACTTTGTCTTGTTCACTGCTATCACCCGAGGCTTGGCACCTAGTAGATACTGACTACTATAAATACTATTATTCTAATAAAAAAAAATCGACAAAGTATATATAGTCCAAGCTGGGTGTGGTGGCTCACACATGTAATCTCATCACTTTGGGAAGCTGAGGGAGGTGGATCATTTGAGGTCAGGAGTTTGAGACCAGCCTGGCCAACACGGTGAAGCCCCGTCTCCACTAAAAATACAAAAAAAATTACCTGGGCATGGTTGCGCACACCTGTAATCTCAGCAACTCGGGAGGCTGAGGCAGGAGAATTGTATGAACCCAGGAGGGGGAAGTTGCAGTGAGCCAAAATGCACTACTGTGCTCCAGCCTGGGTGAGAGTGAAACTCTGTCTTAAAAAAAAAAATTGTATACTCCATTTTTAAATTACAGTTTAATCCTATATCTTCTACCAACTGAATGAGTACCGTATTAAACGTTCATTCATTCATTCAAATATTTGTAGAGTACATACTATTTTCCAGGTACTATATTCTAGGCAATGGGAATGTAGCAGTGGACAAAACAAAACCATCCTTGCTCTAATGAGAGGAACTGAACACACATCACACACACACACAAAAAGATGCTGAGAGTGATATGTCCTAAAATGAATACAAAAGCATAATAATGACATTTAGTGATAATAGGAAGTGGGAGTAATATTTTATATAGAATGGTCATGCAAGGTCTCTCTGTTTAGATGATGTTCAAATGAGAAAGTGAGTAAGGCAAGTAACCAAACAGTACTACTACAGACCCATGCAACAGTAAATCCAAAGACCTGAGGAGGGAGAGCACTAAGTATGTATGAGGAAGATCAAGGAGGCCACCATGGCTGAAGTAAAGGAAGCAAAGGAAAGCATAACAGAACCAGCTGCAATAGATCCATAATTCATCTATAACAATTGTAATAGTACCTAATTATTAATGGAGTCTTTCATACATGGATAGTTTTTAAACTAATATGTGAAGGGGCAGAAATTTAGAAAAAAATCAAATTCATTACCTTGCAAAAATTCTCTGTTTTGGTATTTTCCCTTATATAACCAAAACTTCTGATTGTTCCAATAATGCAAACAAAACCCAGAAGTACAAGATATTATTCTAAGAGTTAAAAATACTACACATTACAAGAACTTTAATATCCATGAGTCTCAAGTATGATATAACACCAACTTCCTTACAGAAAGCAGTGTCCTGCTCAGAAGATGTGAATATCTTTCGGACAAGTTTGCTGGGATATCCTTTGGACAAGACATTGAGTGGAGCACTAGTGTTCAATTCTAAGAGTTAGAAGTTAAGAGGAATCCACACTAGTGTAATTCTAATTTTCTAATCATGTCCCTTTCTCTCTTACCTGACAATAACTTAGTACAGTATAAAAGAATTTAACTGCTCCCATATATGCCACAGTACCTATCACAGGTTAAGTCAAGACTTTTGTTTGGCTGGGCACGGTGGCTCACGTTGTAATCCCAGCACTTTGGGAGGCTAAGCACTTTAGGAGGCTGAGGCAGGCAGATTACCTGAGGTCAGGAGTTCAGGACCAGCCTGGCCAACATGTCTCTACTAAAAATACAAAAATTAGCAGGGCATGGTGGCAAGTACCTGTAATCGCAGCTACTTGGGAGGTTGAGGCAGAATCACTTGAACCCAGGAGGCGGAGGTTGCAGTGAGCCAAGATTGCGCCCCTGCACTCCAGCCTGGCCGACAGAGGAAAACTGTCTCAAAAAAAAAAAAAAAGATATTTTCACACTAGCATTTTTGGTTTCTAAATGCTAATTTATAAATAAGACTATAAATAAAAAAGTTTCAATTAACAAAACATATCTATATTAGAGATGAAAGAATTACAGAGGGTACTTATATTGGGGAGGAAGCCAGACGATAAGCAAAATAAAATCAAATTTCTTAGAAGGAATTTTAAAAAACAGGTTTTAATTTTTTTTAATAAAACAAAAAAGAAATATTGAGAAAACAAGCCAAATGTGCATTTGAAAAATAAAGAACTTGCCTACAGTTATGTAAGCAATTAAAATAAAATGAATAAAACTGCAGCATTAAGCAAGCTGCAAAATGTACACACGCCCACTCCCATTAGTAAAACTGGAAATGGGAAACTAATGAGCTCAGCTGCAGGAGCTTGTTTTTTAATTTTCTCCACTTGCTCAAAATGTAATTTCTATTTCACACTGAAGACTTTTGTTGGATATAGGGGGAATCAAATGTTCTTAAACAAGAATCTGAATGAGCTTTGAAAATGCATAATAGAAGCTTCATTTGCTCTAATGCACATCTCACGTATTCCGTTTAACATTTTTGACAGGTTGATCGTTTGTCTTCATGTTTAAAGAACACAAATATTTTACTAGTGCCATTAAACAGATCATGTTGGGGTGAAAAGAAGGTGTCAGAGAAGGGAAAAGGTCCATCTCTTCTCTCAAGGTGCCTAAGCAAATAGGAGGGGAAAAACATACTTAGGTACTTGACCATGATATGTGAAGTTGTAATGCATTATGAAAGGAGAAATAAAGTAAAGCTCACTAATAGACATTTTATTAGGAAAGTTATTATTTGGAATAAAGAAATAAGTTATTTGAAAACTAAAAAATGTTCCAAATATTGAGATGACTATGGGAAGAAAAAACAAAAAGCCCTCAAGGCTAAAAAAAAAAAAAGAAGTTAAAAGGGTTATACAGAGAATGGATAAAGTAGCAAAAGTGACAAAATTAATGTCTCTTAAAAATCAGTTCATCATGGAAAGCAAGGAGCTAGATATCTAGAATACAAATATATTAGTATTCATTTTTGGTTTTGACTATATTTAGTACTGTTTGTTTTGCTCTGATTTGAGCTTGAATTTAATTAAACACAAAAAATTTATGAGAAATATTTTCATCAAATTCAACTGCAATTTTGGTTTAATTTTTAAAATATGTTCAGTTTTAGGTCTTACTTAAGAAAGAATATAAACTGGATTCCATGATAACAGATACTGCGGTAAGGGAAATCGCTAATAAAAAGTGCCAGACACCAGTTCAAAATCTAATAAATATTTATGACTTAATGCATGCTATCAAAAATAATCAAAACTCTAACACAACAAAAGAACTAGAAAGTCCATTTGAATTTAATTTACAGGTCATGATCTAGAATTCAGACAAGTTGTTAGTGGCTAGGATATATAAACATTTTAGCAGGATATTTTTAGTTCAACTAGAGTTAAAATTTGGAGACAAACCTACTAACACAATTTTAAAACATTTGTTCTGTTTACACTACAAATTTTTATTTGAAATAATAATATACCAGACATCCAGCACTACCTAAAACAAACTGTGTCAGTAAGTGAACTTGTTTTTCCTCCCAAATGCACTCCATTTCTATTAATGATGGCACTTATTAGGAGAGGTCTCTAGTCTTAAAAAACCTCAGTATCATTTGACTCTTCCTTTTCTCCCCCTCAACCTGTCCATTCCTAATTAATTGCTAAGTCTTAATATCCTTGATGTTCATACACTTCACTCCAGTCTTGTTATGAAGACCTTAGCTTCAACATTACACTTATTAGTCTCTTGCCATTGCACCCAAACTGGTTTCCCTGTCTCTCATTTCAATTATCTTAAAACCTCTTGCCAGATTAAAGCTCTAAAGAACAGATTATGTCACTCCCATCTCAAAAACTTCTAAGGTAGTCCTGCTGAATACAGAATGCAGATATTCATGCTCATTAGCCCATCATTCAAAGTTCTTCTCAATACGACATCAATCTACCTTTCCAACATCATTTCCCATTATTCTCTTCTATGTCAATGTAAGGGTACCATTCTCCATAGTCAAAGAGAGCTAATTAATATTGTACCTGGCCTATGATTTCTGACTTAGTGTTTATGATTAATTCACTCCTTCTACTTAAAATAATATTCTCCTCAATCAATTCATCCAATTACTGTTACCTTATTTATGTTTAAATGTTACCTCTTTTATGATGACTTCCCTGATTCCCCACCTATGTGTAAACTCCACCTCCACTGAACACCCCTAGGACTTCTTAAATTTATTATATAATACCTCACACTTTATAACATAGCTCCTTATTTAGTGATCTTAACTTTCTTATTCGATTTCTTAAGGAGAAAATATCCATAAGCAGAAAACTTCTTAAGAGAAATTACCTCCAGAGCCATGCATATGGTCAATATACATACGTTTAACACTTTTAAATAAATGGGCATACATATTATATTGATAAACAGGGATGAAAGCCAATAAAACAGTATGATGATAATATACTGAGTGGATAATACATTTCACTAATTGAGAGCTAGACTTTGATCTAAATTTTAAAAACTGGTATTATAAAGTAACTAGGTTTTCAAATCATATTAGATTACCACTATTAATGCCAAAGCAGGGAAAAAAAAAATCAAACCCATAGGTTCTTGGAACTCAAACTCAAATACCAGGACATACTATTTATTCTACATATATATGAACAATTTTGTTTCCTAACTAAGCAAAGTTCACAAGAAAGTTGTCGACAGGATATTGAAATAATAGGAATTCTCTTACTTTGAGAAACCTTTGGAAATCTTTTACCCAGCTTCTTCTTTAATCGATTAAGTTCAGGCATTATTTCTGGAACAGCTACATAAAAGTCTACAACAATTTCATCATCCCAAATCTGAAAATAAAAAAAAAAAGAAAGGTGACCTCAGATGAGATGAAAAGCTTTATCGTTCTGAAAAAGTACAATGTAGTCATTTCCTTTATAATTCAGAAAACAGACATTAAGCACAATTCTTTTCTTCAAACACAAGGATCATACAAATACACCTGCCAAGTATAAAAACCATCAGAAGCAAAACATTTTCCTTTACTTTAAAAACAGTCACATCCATTAAAAAAATAATAATAATTGTTTCTTCCTTTGGGTTGTGTTAAGCAAAAGTGTCACAAGTTAAAACACAGCGATGAATGTGTGCATGGCTCACAGAATCCCACAAAGTTAAATTCATATATTTATTAAAACTGAAGAAACCTAAAAAAGCTGAAAATTTTGCAACAGATCACATGTAAAATTAATAACCACTAACTGCCAAACTCACTAGCAACCACTAGCTTCCTAAATTTAGAGCATCAGAGAACTGAATTTATAATTATTTTCACAAAGAACTGAAACTGAAAATTTCCTTACCACCAATAACTAAGAATAAAAGAAGAGGGGGTGATCAAAGACAAGTTCATTTATAGTTTATTATCCATACTCTATATCCATTCTCAGAACAAAGGAATTAATATTCAATTTTAGAAAACATTTTTATTAATTCAGACAAGCACCTAAAATAGCTATTATACTACTACAATATACTCCACTTAAACTCCACTTAATATACTTCACTTAAACACACAATATACTCCACTTAAACTCCACACCTGTAATCCCAGCACTTTGGGAGGTCAAGGCAGGCAAATCAATTGAGCTAAGGAGTTTGAAATTAGACTGGGCAATAAGGTGAAACCCCATCTCTACAAAAAATACAAAAATTAGCCGGGTGTGGTAGCATACGTCTGTAGTCCCAGGTAACTGGAAGCTGAGGTGAGAGGATAGCTTGAAGCCAGGAAGGCAGAGGTTGCAGTAAGCCAAGATCATGCCACTGCCTGAGCAAGAAATATTTTACCAATGATTCTCTTTGTATTAAATCTTACCACAATATGCCATTCAAAGCCTTGATTTAGGGGTACACAGTGAATTAAAAACTTGAATTCTGACAAAATTAAGCAATGACTATGGAATTTTATCCTTCTGTTACTATTCTTTGTACAAATTTTTAGTCCTTAAATAACATATTCTCCTCTCCTTAACAGTAACTTACATTAAATGGTCACTTCTCATGTGCCAAGCATTCTGCTAAAAGTTTAATATAATTTAGAACATCCAGTCTTCACCACAACCCTTGAGACAGGTACCAATATTGACCACACATTCCAGATTTAAAAAATTGAGGGCTCAGGGGAGGATGAGTCAGTCTGTACACACCTAAGAGACAGAGCTAGAACTGAAATACAGGCAGTGTGGGTCCAGAACCAGGGCTCTCATCACTGGAAATAGGAAAGCAGAGGCAATTTCTAAATGTCAAAGAACTGTATGTGAGATTTCTATTCCAAGACTTTCCAATCCTAATTCTATGACATGTTCCTTTAAATTAAAATTATGTTTGGAAGTTATGCTGTAAGTAAGATTATATCTTGGAATATTAAAAAACTGTGGCTGGAAATCATGCTCTTAGAGACAAGGAAAAATACGAATTCACTTTAAAATCACTCAGAACCAGGCATATCTGTGATGTTTCAAAATAAAGTAAAACAAATTTAATAAATGAATGTGTTATCTAAGAAATTACTATGTGGCACAGTGGCTCACACTTGTAATCCCAGCACTTCGGGAGGCTGACGCAGGTTGGATCGCCTGAGGTCAGGAGTTCGAGACCAGCTTGGCCAACGTAGTGAAATCCCGTCTCTACTAAAAATACAAAAAATTAGCTAGGCGTGGTGGCAGGCACCTGTAATCCCAGCTACTCAGGAGGCAGAGAGAATCGCTTGAACCCAGGAGGCAGAGGCTGCAGTGAGCCGAGACTGCGTCATTGCACTCCAGCCTGGGCAACAAGAGCGAAACTCCATCTCAAAAAGAAAAAAGAAAAGAAAAGAAAAGAAATGACTATGTATATTTATCCTACTTCGCATTTTACAGAGCTAAATAAAATGATAATTTAAAAACACAGGTATGTATAAAAAATTGCAGCCATAGTATTATTTACAAAACTGTATTAAATTACTTCATAACCTGAATACCTTCTAAAAATAACAAGGACTAGCTTTAAAAAGGCACCATGGGGTAACTTGCAAACTTATTCTATGATGCCAATAGAGGTGGCATGCTCTCTCTATTAACAGACCCTCTACTGGGGCCCTAAAGAGAAATTCTGTACCTGTTAATATTTTCTATACTACAGAATTTTAAAAAGTCTTTGTCTTCCTTATTTGAGTTACTTTAAAAAATGTGTTTCATTTACTGAACTTACAGCTTCATAATGCTTTCTGCTCTATTACCATTTCTTTCTTGAGAGGTAACTTCTTGCTTAACATTTAAGAACCAAAGGCCAGGCGTGGTGGCTTGGCCGGGAGCAGTGGCTCACGCCTATAATCCCAACACTTTGGGAGGCTGAGGTGGGCAGATCAGTTGAGGCCAGGAGTTCGAGACCAGCCTGGCCAATGTGGCAACACTCCGTCTCTACTAAAAATACAAACATTAGCCGGGCATGGTGGCAGGCACCTGTAATCTCAGCTACTAGGGAGGCTGAGGCAGGAGAATCACTTGAACTCAGGAGGCAGAGGTTGCAGTGAGCCAAGATCACCCCACTGCACTCCAGCCTGGGTGATGAAACGACACTCTGTCTCAAAAAAAAAAAAAAAAAAAAAAGAAAAAAAAAGAAAAAAGAACCAGAGGAGTGGCTATGATAGTTCTACAAGGTAACTTCTGTGGTTGCAAGAAGAAAATGGAAAGCTCTGTATACAACTCAAGATTATGTTCTCTGGATTCTAGACACTCAGCTTCTATTCTCAATTCCCAAACATTTGTGATTATTTTTTAATAATTGTAAAAAGTTTAATAATTTTAATTAAAATTAATAATACATCCAGAAAGAACTGGTTACCACAGACTTTGGCCTAGGAACCCTGTATTTAAAAACATACTCTCCTACTTTCCATAGTTCTGGCAACCAAAAAATCCACTCTGAAGTACCCTCTTTAAAAATCCAGATCCTCACCAATTTATTGGTATTTAAGGGAGGGAAAAAACCAACTATGAGCACTGCTGTGCATCTCAACAGATGTGTCCAGTTAAGTTACCCAAATGAAAATTTGAATATGGGACAAAGGATAAATTTTTCAGGTCACATTTCCTGTCTACTTCCTTCCCCCAGCAAAAATTCCGATAACACTATAGGAATTGCTTGTGATTTTTGCACATTGATTTTGTATCCTGAGACTGCTGAGTTGGCTTGTGGGCAGCTTAAGGAGATTCTGGGCTGAGACGATGGTTTTCTAAATAAACAATCAATGACCATCTGCAAACAGTGACAACTTAACTTCCTCTTTTCCTAATGAATCCCTTTATTTCTTTATCCTGCTGAAATGCCTTTGCCAGAACTTCTGCCCTGGCCAGGAACACTATGTTGGAATAGGAATGGTGAAAGAGGGCCTATCCCTGTCTTTGGCAGTTTCAAAAGGGATGTTCCAGTTTTGGCCCATTCAGTATGATATTGGCTGTGGTTTGTCATAAATAGCTCTTATTATTTTGAGATACATCCCATGAATACCTGTTTATTGAGAGATTTTTAGCATGAAATGGCTGTTGAATTTTGTCAAAGGCCCTTTTCTGCATCTGTTGCAGATGAATCATGTGGTTTTTGTCTTTGTTCTCTTTATACCGCTGGATTACGTTTATTGATTTGCATATGTGAACAGCCTTGCATCCCAGGGATTGAGCCACTTGATCATGGGTGGATAAGCTTTTTAGATGTGCTGGCTGGATTTGGTTTGCCAGTATTTTATTGAGATTTTTGCATCGCATGTTCTCAACCAGGGTATTGGTCTAAGTTCTCTTTTTTTGATGTTCTCTGCCAGGGCTTTAGTATCAGGATGATTGCTTGCCTCATAAAATGATTAGGGAGGATTCCCTTTTTTCTATTGATTGGAATAGTTTCAGAAGGACCTGGTACCAGCTCCTTGTGCCTCTTGGCAGAATCGGCTGTGATTCGGTTGGTCCTGGACTCTTTTGGTTGGACAGGCCATTAATTATTGTCATTCATTTCAGGACCCTATTAATTGGTTCTATTCAGGGATTCAATTTCTTCCGGTTTAGTTTTTGGGAGGGTGTATGTGTCTAGAATTTATCCATTTCTTCTAGTTTTCTAGTTTATTTGATGTAGAGGTGTGTATAGTATCTCTGATGGTAGTTTGTATTTCTGTGGGGTCGGTGGTGATATCCTCTTTATCATTTTTTATTGTGTCTATTGATTCTTCTCTTTTTCCTTCTTTATTAGTCTTGCTAGAGGTTCTATCAATTTGTTTATTTTTTTCAAAAACCAGTTCCTGGATTCACTGATTTTTTGAAGGGTTTTTTGTGTCTCCATCTCCTTCCGTTCTGCTCTGATCTTAGTTTTTCTTGCCTTCTGCTAGCTTTGAATGTGCTTGCTCTTGCTTCCTATTCTTTTAATTGTGATGTTAGGGTGTCATTTTAGATCTTTCCTGGTTTTCTATGTTGGGCATTTAGTGCTGATAAATTTCCCTCTAACACTGTTTTAAATGTTGGTCCCAGAGATTCCGGTATGTTTGTGTCTTTGTTGTCATAGGTTTCGAAGAACATCTTTATTTCTGCCTTCATTTCGTAGGTACCAGTAGTTATTCAGGAGGCGGTTGGTTCAGGTTTCCATTGTAGTTGAGCGTTTTGATTTGAGTATTCAATCCTGAGTTCTAGTTGATTGCATTGTGGTCTATGAGACAGGCTTTGTTATAAATTTCTGTTCTTTTTCATTTGTCTGAGGAGTGCTTTATTCCAACTATGTGGTCAATTTGGAAGAAGTGTGATGTGGTGCTGAGAAGAATATATATTTTGTTGATGTGGGGTGGAGAGTTCTGTAGATGTCTATTAGGTCCACTTGCTGCAGAGCAGAGTTCAATTCCTGGATATTCTTGCTTTCTGTCTTGATCTGTCTAATGTTAACAGTGGGTGGTTAAAGTCTCCCATTATTATTGTGTGGGAGTCTAAGTCTCTTTGTAGGTCTCTAAGGACTTGCTTTATGAACCTGGGTGCTCCTGTATTGGGTGCATATATATTTAGGATAGTTGGCTCTTCTTGTTGAATTGATAGGGTGGGGAACATCACACACCAGGGCCTGTCGTGGGGTTGGGGGAGGAGGGAGGGATAGCATTAGGAGATATACCTAATGTAAATGATGAGTTAATGGGTGCAGCACACCAACATGGCACATACATACATATGTAACAAACTTGAACGTTGTGCACATGTACCCTAGAACTTAAAGTATAATAATTTAAAAAAAAATCCATAACATAAATGATTTTATTTAGAGGAGAAACTTTCAGAGAGAACACTAAGAAAAATCTTTTGTATTTTCAGAAATAACTCCATGCCTCTTCTTCCTACCTCTTAAAAGGAAAAAAAAAAAGTCCTTGGTTTCAAAGCGGCTCCCCAAGCTCCGTTATTTTCTTATTTATTTATTTATTTTATTTATTAATTTTTTGGAGACAGAGTCTCACTCTGTTGCCTAGGCTGGAGTGTAGGCGTAATCTCAGCTCACTACAAACTCCTCAAGAGATTCTCGTGCCTCAGCCTCCCAAGTAGCTGGGATTACAGGCATGCGCCACCACGCCTGGCTAATTTTTGTATTTTTAGGAGAGGTGGGGATTCACCGTGTTGGCCAGGATGGTCCCAAACTCCTGGCCTCAAGTGATCTTCCCACCTCAGCCTCCCAAAGTGCTGAGATTACAGGCATGAGGCACGGCGCCCAGGGAAGCTGTGTTACTTTCTAAAGGCAGGCTATATAATCATTTGTTGCTACCATACTGAGCCTATGCCACTCTGAAAGGATTAGGAGCTAAAAATTAACAGGAACCAAAAGCATCAACATTATAGAGGGCAGATACCATACTTCATGATCTACTAAGTGAATTACACCTTCACTCCAAAAAAAAAAAAAAAACAAATATGTGATCTTCAAAACATGAACAGAGGTGTCCATGGGTATCAATGAAATCCACGTGACCTTTTGGATTTCATTTTAAACCTTACATTCAAAACCAGAGTCACATTGCCCTTTCCTATCTATCCACAAAACTCTCATAGACAAAAAAGAAGCAAGCAAAAAATAGTAGTAATAATAATAATAATAATCACAATAATGTAAGTCAAATATAATCAATATCAGACTGTGTGAGGTTGGGTGTGGTGGCTCTCACCTGTAATCCCAGTACTTTGGGAGGCCAAGGCAGGAGGATTTCTTGATGCCAAGAGTTCAAGACCAGCCTGGGCAACAAGCAAGAACCCCATCTCTACAAAAAAATTAGCCGAGTGTAGTGGCATGCACCTTTAGTCCCAGCTACTCAGAAGGCTGAAGCAGGAGGATTGCTTGAGCTCAGGAGCTCAGGAGTTCAAGGCTTCAGTGAGCCATAATTGCACCACCATATTCTAGTCTGGGCAACAGAGAGAGACCTTGTCTCAAACACACACACACACACACACACACACACACACACACACAATAAGACTGTCTGGATCATTGTCTCCTAGCTTGACTTTGAAACTGAAAAAAGTTGGAAATTTTTTTCCTGCTCTTATAAAGACCTACTATTTATTGTAAGATATGAGACTAGTGTTCCACATATAATAAATCAATGAATGGCAAAGATAAGAGAATCATCTCTATACCTAATGAACATGAAAACAACACTGTACCTTCTGTATCAGACTTGTGCCTCCTGCAAATGCAGCTCCATTTTCTTCTGCTATTTTGACCTCTGATGCATTCTATCAAAACACAGTTTGAACATCAGTCATTAATTTTAAATATATTCAGTCTGCTTTGAAGTATGTTGTCAGAAATGATATCACAGTTCAAAGTACAAATTGTAGCTTTTGTTTGTAATTGAAAATGTGGCTGGACGCAGTAGCTCACACTGGTAATCCCAGAAGTTTGGGAGACTGAGGCGGGTAGTTCCCCTGAGGTCAGGAGTTCAAGACTAGCCTGGCCAACATGGCAAAACTCTGTCTCTACTAAAAATACAAAAATTGGCCAGACATGGTGGCACATACCTGTAGTCCCAGCTACTCAGGAGGCTGAGGCAGGAGAATCCTTGGACCCAGGATGGGGAGGATGTAGTGAGCCGAGATTGCACCACTACACTCCAGCCTCAGTGACAGAGTGAGACTCCATCTCAAAAAAAAAAAGAAAAGAAAATGCAGACCAGGTGCAGTGAGTCACACCTGTAATCCCAACACTTTGGCAGGCTGAGTCAAGAGGATCGCTTGAAGCCAGGAGTTCCAGACCAGCCTGGGCAACAAAGTGAGACCCCCGTCTCTACAAAAAAAAATCTTAAAAATTAGCCTGCCATGCTGGCCTGTAATCTCAGCACTTTGAGGCCAAGGCAGGCAGATCACCTAAGGTCAGGAGTTGGAGACCAGCCAGACCAACATGGAGAAATATTGTCTGTACTAAAAATACAAAATTAGCCGGGTGTGGTGGTGTATGCCTGTAATCACAGCTACTCAGGAGGCTGAGGCAAGAGAGTCACTTGAACCCGGGAGGCAGAGGTTGCGGTAAGCTGAGATGGCGCCATTGCACTCCAGCCTGGGCAACAAGAGCAAGACTCCATCTCAAAAAAGAAAAAACATTAGCCTGCCATATAGTGGCTAGCACCTGTAGTTCCAGCTACTCAGTAGGCTGAGGCAGGCAGGAGAATTGCTTGAGCCCAAGAGTCTGAGGCTATAGTGAGTATGACTGCACCACTGTACTCCAGCCTGGACAACAGACCAAGACCCTGTCTCAAAAAAGAACTGAATGCATCACTTTTCAATTAAAAGAATCAGGGATATTACATTCAGAACAATTACAGTTTGTGGATGATTAAAAAAGAAATTCATAAACACATTATAAACAAACATTTATAAATACAGGACAGTTTTATAAAGACTAGATACTTTTGGCTAGGCGTGCAGTGGCTCACGCCTGTAATCTCAGCACTTTGGGAGGCCAAGGCGGGTGGATCACGAGCTCAGGAGATCAACACCATCCTGGCTAACACGGTGAAACCATTTCTGTACTAAAAATACAAAAAAAATTAGCCAGGTGTGGTGGTGGGCGCCTGTAGTCCCAGCGACTCAGGAAGCTGAGGCAGGACAATGGCATGAACCTGGGAGGCGGAGCTTGCAGTGAGCCGAGATTGCGCCACTGCACTCCAGGCTGGGTGACTGAGCAAGATTCTGTCTCAAAAAAGAAAAAAAAAAAGACTAGATTATTTTAAAAGTTGTGGTTTCTAAGGCACCACAGCACTACATGGTTCCACTGCTTTAAAATCATCTTATTGCCGCAATAAACATACGTGTGCATGTGTCTTTGTAGCGTCTCTGTGTAGTAGAACTGAATTCTATAATCCTTGGTGGGGTATCCTGAGTACCCAGGTAGTGGGATGGCTGGGGGGTCGCTCATATGGGTACCATCTAGTTCTAGATCCTTGAGCGAATTGGCCATACGCTGTCTTTCCATAATGGTTTTGAACTAGTTGTACAATCCCACCAACATGTGTAAAGTGTCCTATTTCTCCACATCCTCTCAACAACTTGTTGTTTCCCTGATTGCTTACATGATTGGCCATTCTAACTGTGGAGAGGGTATCTCGTTCGTTACTTCGCAGGCACGGTATTCACCAATCAGCAGGCAAGACTTGGAATCAAGCCCCAAATGTCCATCTTTGTGAGCAGAGCTTGGATTTAAGAAGACATGGTGGCACATATCAGCGACAGTGGAAGCTAGGTGCAGGCCATAAGACAGGAAGGATGAGTTTGCGTGCGCGTTTGTAGCGGGACGATGGATGCGATGGCTGGAAACCATCATTCTTACGAAACTAGTCACCAAGGAACGCACGCAGAACCAAACCAGCCACCTGTTGCTCACTCCAGTAGGTGGGAACTGGAACAATGGAGATCAGCATTGGACTCCCGGGAGGGAACATCACCACGCACCGGGCTATCATGGGGAGGGGCGGGACGGAGAGATTGCCTTGGGAGTCGCCGGCGTGATACCATGGACTATTAAGATGCCGGAGTTGCGAGATTGATGGGGTGCTGACGAGCGCTTGATGGGTGCAGCACACCAACACTGGCATAAGCGTATAGCGCATATGAACAAAGCCTGCACGGTTGATGCACATTAACCTAGCGGAACTTACCAAGTATAATAAAAAAATAAAATAAAATAAGGAAATAAAATTAAAATCATCTCTATTGTTATTTGGGAGAGGAAGGTTTGAACAGCAAAGCAGGAGTTAGGGTAGCAGGATAAATTGATAAACGTTTCCGACTCTTTTCTTCAGTTTCTTGTGAGAAACATACTGTAGCATTCTAGTAATGATGAAACTAATGTTCTAATCTAGCTCTTTCTCAAGCTAATAACATAACCTCAAACAAATCATCTCTTTTGAGCTCCAAAAGGGGAAAATAGGACTAGGTGAATGTTAGGATTTTCTCTAACTCCATTTATTCAGGGTGCTAATCATTGGTTAATAATTAAGTGATCTCTAAATAATAATAATTAAGTGATCTCTAAAAAAATTAAATGATATAAATAGTTGATGGAAGTTACTTACCTCTGTAAATACAGCGACTTTATTGATTTCTGAAGCAAATGGGTATGGCAAACTAAGAACACTGGTAAATGGAGCCACGTTTTTCTAAACACGCAACAAGGAAAAATAATTATGTAAAGTTAATCTTTTCTGTCTCTCACATACTCTATATAAAACAAGAACGGACATGTTTTGTTTTCAGTGTTCTGACTCTACTCTACATTCTTCCATTAATTCAGAACTATTCATTGATTACTATTCATGAATTACTATTCATCGATTACAATTTAAAGCACAAGAGATTATATTTCTTTTCAAGAAACTTTTCAAGATTATATTTTTTTGAGAATAAAAAACTAAAATCTTTTCCAGCTTCATAATCCCATGCCACTTGGCTTCTATCTCTACATCATTCATCACAGTCTCTCATATATTATGAAATGTGTTTGCATAACATCTTCCCCAGCAGTAGTACAATGCTTTCCATCTGATGAATAATAAATGTTTGCTACCTCCAATTAAATTTGTTTTAAACCCATGTACTCTTCTGACACCATCAGGGAGACATGAATACAGCTATACATGCTGAACAATAGACAATATCCAGCTGATCTGCCCAGTAGGTCACCCCCAATTGCCATCACTGGCTCGAAACTATCAGGAATTGTAAAGCCTAAACCCAAGACAAAATGTCAAGCCTAAAGGGATCTTCTGAGTTGACTCTATTTTTGAAACAACCTAGACCATCACCACTTTCAGATTTATTTAGAAAGTCAATTGGAAAATCCTAAATAAACAATGGCATGCATTTGAGGCACGCTAATACAGGTGGAGATTTTACAGGACCTCTAAACTAATGTGTTCAGTCATTTTGACCAGAAACTATTGAGGCCTGAGGCCTAGCTCTCTTAGGGAGACTTTACAGAGAAACAAGTTCTAGGTCCTCCAAAGTTTTGTTGCAGCCTTAAGGTTTGGAAGAAAAGGTGGTTGTTCCCGTAATAAAAGTGATTGAAAGATCAATATTTTTAGAAAAACCTTATTTTGAGTAGAAACATCCTCCTGGGGATTTCTTTGCAGACAAGGAGGAACAAATTCTTTTTTTTTTTTTTTAGGCGGGGTTTTGTCTGTCACCCAAGGCGGGGGGCAGTGGCCTGATCTCGGCTCACTGCAAGCTCCGCCTCCCAGGTTCACGCCGTTCTCATGCCTCGGCCTCCCGAGTAGCTGGGACTATAGGCGTCCGCCACCACGCCTGGCTAATTTTTTTTTTTTTTTTTTTTTTTTTTGTATTTTTAGTAGAGACGGGGTTTCACCATGTTAGGCAGGATGGTCTCGATCTCCTGACCTTATGATCTGCCCGCCTCAGCCTTTCAAAGTGCTGGGATTACAGGTGTGAGCCACCACACCCGGCCTGGAGGGACAAATTCTTAAGTATACTTTGTATCAGTCATACAGCTTAGTTTTATGGACCGGCATTCCTTTGCCATTAACATGTCACAACTGGTTTCAGCAAATTTCTCAATGGTAAGCAGTCGCAATAATAGCATCCCCTGCGGAATACTGGCTTGTTGTATAAGCACTCTATGAAAAAAAAAAAAAAAAAAAAAAAAAAAGCCTTAGGAAGGCAACAGTATCTTTTCAATGTCACTAGTTTACAAGCAGCTTCCATGTATGAAATGAAGCCTGTGGTGCTACAAAACATCATTCTGAACTACACTAACGGTTGACTGATCATCTTGAACAGTTACAACATTTTCCAACTAAAAGAACAGTAACACTCTGATACAAAATAAAAAATTGTAACACAGCTATTATAAACTGTTTCTAAAAAATGAGAACAAAGAAATGAGACAGGCCTTGCTTCAAATCTTACCTTTGCCCCCTATTCTATGACCTTTGGCAAGTTATTTCACTTTCTATGCCTCAACTTCCTCTTAAGAGATTATTATAGAATTAAATGAGAAAACACATGCAAAACATTTAGCATTGTATCTGGTACACAGAAAATTTTTCAGTAAAAGTTGACTATTATTATTAAGCACATACTAAGTCCTTTACAGGCATTATCTCATTTAATCCTTGACCTTTTATTCCCTTTTAGAAAGAGATGAAAAAACTGAGATTTGAAGAGGTTAAGCATTAAACTCAAAGTCATGAAGTAAAGAAGCCCAAACTCAAAAAGCAATGAAGCAGGTTTCCAGTCGGTACTGCAGGCGGACTCCAGAGCCTATGCTCTTAAGACTGCGTTGTATTGCCTCCTCCTAGGCGCTCTAGCATTGCTGTTGTTGAGTTTGTTAAATTACATTTAAAAACTTATACATTCTAGTTTGTCAAGAAAAGAGACATCTTTAGAATAAAAATTAAAATCATTTCTAAAAAAATTAGAACTCTTAAGCAAGAAGCTTATAAAATTTAGGGATTTAGGGCTATATAATAGACCTTAATACTAAGCTAGTGTCTTTCCTGCTTCTAATTTAGAGTTTTATAATCAATAGTACTCTGTTGAATTTCAGTATATAAACAAATAAAGCAGAGAAGCTCCGGTTGAAGCAAGAGTGAGGAGCTTGGAATCCCACCTATGAAAACTTAGTCTCAAACCAGGACCCCAAGGAACACATCTGAAGGAGACTGAGCTAATCCAGAGCCCTCATTTACAGAGAAGAAACATGCCACCTAGGCAGTTTAAGTCACTTTTCAAAGTTACAGTGATACCTCAATTAATTTTAACACTACTTTTGTTGAAATTTATACTAGTGACTCTTAGGGGAAACAGGAAATCTATGTTAACTCTCTAGAGTGTTTTCAACAAATTTTATATTTGGAAAATTTTTAAATGAACAAACATATTTTTCATGCTAAAGTACAGAAAGAGCATGAAGTTTTCGAAAAATTATGAGAGGCAGTAATTTTTAAAATTAAGAGGCCAGGTGCAGTAGCTCATGCATGTAATCCCAGCACTTTGGGAAGCCAAGGAGGGCCAGAGTACTTGAGCCCAAGAGTTCAAAACCAGCTTGCGCAAAATGGGGAAATCTCATCTCTACTCAAAGTACAAAAATTAGCTGGGCATGGTAGAACACACCTGTAGTCCCAGCTACTCAGGAAGCTGAGGTGACAGATCACCTGAGCCCGGGAGGTGGAGTCTGCAGTGAGCTGAGATCATACCACCACACTCCAGCCTGGGCAACACAGCAAGACCCTGTCTCAAAAATAATAATAACAATAAAATAAAATAAAATAGAAACACCAATTCATAGAGCCACTGTTCACAAGTAAACTTATTTTCACAGACTCTACGTACCTTCTTTCCCTGTGTCATATCCAGTGTCAAATCAAGATAAACACTTTGCTTTGGACTAGTAAAGTCAAGAACTTGAAATTTCTTAAGTAAGTGAACAGCTTTCTCCACCTCATATATCTGCCTCGGGTATAACCATTTTAAATAGACATCATCCTCAGGTTCGCCTTCCACATAGGGATATGCTTTTATTTTTTCTATTTCATCTTTTTTCTCATCTGGTGTTTTTTCTTTAGCACCATGTTTTGTTTTCTTTGCAGACCTTAAAAGAAAATAAAGTTGTGTTATGTCAATATATATTCTAAGAGACTTTTAAAAAAAAATGCCAATGAACATGAGAGAAAAAAAGGATGAATTATATTTTAATTCAAAAGCATAGATTGTTTTACAGTTTTTCTAATTCAACAAACATGAAGTGAACTTTCCTAATGTCTGAAGTCATGAATAAGTTGAATTATGTATGGCACTGATGCTGCTCTCCAGAAACTTACAGAAGAGTAGAGCAGAGAGACATACTAACAGGTCATTTCAATATAATGTGGTAATACAAGAGCATCATCAGAGCCTGACAGAAAAGACACTCAATCCAGCCTAGACGGCTAGGGAAAAGTTATAGAGGAAATGACCCCAAAGTAAATTCTTAGTGGATAAGGAAGTGTCAGCACCCCAAAGAAGTGAAAACATATGACACAAAATCTAGTACACAAATGTTCTTAGCAGCATTATTCATAACAGCCAAAAAGTAGAAACAACCCAAATATCTATCAACTGATGAATGGATACATAAAATGTGGTATGTCCATATAACAGAGCATTAATCAGCAATTAATAAAAGAATGAAATACTGATCAATGCTACAACATGCATGAACCCTAAAAACATTAAGCTAAGTGAAAGAAGCCAGTCACAAAAGCCCACATATTATTCCATTTATACCAAATATCAAGAATGGGCAAACCTAAGAGACTGAAAAGTAGATGTGGTGATTGTCTAGTGCTAGAAAAAGAGGTTAGGGCACAAGAAGTGAAGGCTCACGGGCATGGGGTTTTTTGGGAGAGCAATGAAAATGCTCTAAAACTGATTACAGTGATGGCTGCACAACTGTGAGCATACTAAAAACCAATGAACTGTATGCTTTAAATCGGTGAACTGTATGATATGTAATTATATTATACCTTAATAAAGCTGTTATTTAAAAAATAAGAGTTAGGTAAAGAAACAACATAATAAAAAGTACTGAGGCATAAAATAAAATGGTATAAGAAGGAAGCTGTTATAAGTTCTACATGACTAGAGCAGGGTTGGCAAACTTTTTCTATAAAGGACCAGACAGTAAACGTTTTAGCTTTGTGAGCCATATGTTCTCTGCTGCAATGACTCAACGCTGCCACTGTAGTGCAAATATAGTCGGTAAACAAGATTGGCTCACTCGCCAAAGTTTGCTGACTTCTGAACTAAAACGGTAAAAGAGAAGGCAGGCAAGAGTGGAAGATGAGATTAGAAAAGACAGAGCATAGGGGGCATCCTCTAGAGGTAATAAGAAATCACTAAATAGGAGTGACATCTGTATTTTAGGCAGAGTATTCTGGCTGCAACATAAGAGATAGATCTGAAGGAAGTAGGATTGAAAACAATTGAGAGTCTGTTCCCTCCCTTTCTTTTCAGAGATATGAGAACCTGAACCAGAGTAGCGACAGTAATAAGACTGGAAAAGATGGCAGATTAGAGAATAATTGTCAAGCTAAATACTGGGCCAAGCATGAGGGCTCACGCCTGTAATTCCAGCACTTTGGGAGGCCAAGGCAGGAGGACTGTTTGAGGCCAGGAGTTCAACACCAGCCTGGGCAATATAGCAAGACACTGCCTCTACCAAAGTAAAAAAACTAGCTGGGCATGGTGGTACACATCTGTGGTCCCAGCTACTTAGGAGGCTGATTTGGAAGGATCACTTGAGCTCAGGAGTCTGAGACTGCAGTGAGCTATGATTATGCCAGTGCATTCCAGCTAGGTGACAAAGTGAGACCCTGTCTCAAAAAAATAAATACATAAATATTGAAGATGGGAAAAGGAGAAAACGAAGACTCCAAAATACTTCCTAGGTATCTGGCTTGGGCGACTAGGCATAGAATAGAATCATTAACTAAGATCAGAAATAAAGAAGGCAAACCAGGTTTCTGGTGAAGGAGGTAGTCACAGAGATTAGTTCAGTTTGGGGGATACAAAGTTTAAGTATGGGGTCAATTGTATCGTTGGTCCCAATTCTTTACCTCCTTTCCATTCAAGCCCTTTGCTAAATGACTTTGCTGTTCGTCCCACTAAAGAGGAGGAGTATATTTCTCAGCCCCTTTATTTGGCCATGTGACTATTTTTGGCTGACAGAATAAAGCAAAGATGACAGTTTCCCTGCTCTATGCTTAGGCCAAAAGAAGTTTCACATGTTTCTACTTTCATGTTTGCATTTCTGCCATTTTCATTAGAAGAACATGCCTAGGCTAGCTCAAAGGTAAGAGGATGAGAAACATGTGTAACAGAGCTGCCTCCACAGAGCCCCAGGCTACATTAGACAATTCTCAGCTGACCTGCAAACTTACAGATGCACTGCAAGTCCAGCCAAGGTCATCAGAGACATCCATCAAACCCAGCCTATGTCAGCTGACCCATAGATATGTGGGCAATGATAAATAACTGGTTTGTTACACAGCAAAAGCTAACAAGGTGCTTACAAAATATCTAAGGAAATATATTCAACAGGTAATGGCAGATAAGAGTTTGAAGAAATTTCTCAGCATTAATTCAAATTATGCCCATACTCTTCTAACCATAAAAGTTTTAAATTAGTGTAATAGTATTCTGGAAAGATGTTCGGGTTCTGTGGTAGTCAGAATAATAATGCCTCAAAGAGACCCACATCCTAATTCCCAAATCTTGTAAATATATTACCTTACATGGCAAAAAAAAAAAAAAAAAAAAAAAAACACGACCTTGCAGACAAGATAAGGTTAAAGACCTTGAGATGGGGAGTTATCCTAGATTATCTATGTGGGCCCAATCTAATCACATGAGTTCTTAAAAGTGAGAGTCTTTTCCCTTTCCCAACTGCATCACACAGAGATGGGAAAATGACACCAGAGAAATTCAAGCAACCAACCATTGCTTTGAAGATGAAGGATGATGAGGGCCAAAAGAATGTGGGTGGCCTCTTGAAGCTGGGGATTGCAAGGAAATGGATTATCCCCTAGAGGCTCCAGAAAAAAAAAACTGCCAATACCTTGACTTTAGCCCAGTGAGATCCATGTCAGACTGCTCACCTACTGAACTGTGAAATGAAAAACTTGTGTGGTTTTAAGCCTCAAAGTTTCTGGTAATTTGTTGTGGTAGAGATGGTAATCTGTTATGGAAGAAAATGAATATGAGGTCCTATAAAATTGATGTGAAAGAAATGGATGACAATAAAACAATTTTTTTTAAATGACCTCAAAAACCAATTCAACGTATAATTCCATTCTCACTTTTAGTACTCAGTAAATCCTTACTAACATCACTAATAATAGTACCCTCCCAACTAATGAGCAATTCAACAGAATATTAGATAATGACAATGTTTATTTGTAATGGGGCACAGGTGTCCTTCTGGACTGATGACAAGTCTAAGCAAGTGCCCAAGTAAATGGATACAACACATCTCAATAGCTACCTTGGAAGTACTCCACAAAATCCTGAAACCTTCCAAACTGGAGAAACCATATTTTTACTTTATATTTAGCAAAGCAGCAGAGAAGCCAACAGAAGGATTTTGGAGAGCCTGTTTTAGGAATAAGTTCTCCTGTTTAAAATAAACAAAATGTTCTAGCTGTAGCCTCCAGGCTTACTTTACATAAATGTAGAATTTGTCACTAAATTTTCAATCATAGTCGAAACTATGCATTTAATTTACAATTAATCTGATATTCCCCAAGGCTGAAATATGACTTTTTTAAATTAATAAGTATTTGCAAAACTCAATGAAAATCTGCTGCATAAAGAGACTGAGTTGGGTATATTGCAATTTATTTATACTTTGGACCTTGTTTCACAAAATATTTAAAGTGGTTGAGTGAAAATATTTGTAAACACAAAAAAAGTATAACATTGTAACATTGATCAAATAGGACTCTCAGGAAAATGCATTCTTAAAAAAAGAACTGCAATTTAACAAATTCCTGCCACAATAATCTAACAGACCTGTCGCCTGTTTTCCATGGCCTTCCAAAAAGTAGCTATCTTTATTCGTAAGAATCACATTCAGAAGAACTTTGTTGTTCATGCAATTATATAAAGCTCTACCAGGAACACTTAAATACTGTGATTCTCAGAGAATACAATAAATCCTACTAGAAAGGTTTTTGGGAAGGTAGAGGACAAACACCTGGCAATCTGAATCAAAGATAACAGAACTTAGCTGTAGTTACCTAGGTAACTAAACCACACAGATTAAAAGAGTAGTAAGAGACTGCACACAAGCAATAACTTTTTCCCTGCCTCATCTGTCTCCTAACTCCAAAAACATGATATTCCATGGTTATGCCCATAAAATATGATTTTTTTTTTTTTTTTTAAGATAGAGTCTCGCTCTGTTGCCAGGCTGGAGTGCAGTGGTGCCATCTGGGCTCACTGCAACGTCCACCTCCCGGGTTCAAGCATTTCTCCTGCCTCAGCCTCCCAAGAGCTGGGACTACAGGCGCCTGCCACCACACCCGGCTCAGTTTTTCTATTTTCAGTAGAGACAGGGTTTCACCATGTTGGCCAGGATGGTCTCGAACACCAGACCTTGTGATCTGCCCACCTTGGCCTCAAAAAGTGCTGGGATTACAGGCATGAGCCACAGCGCCCGGCCTAAAATATGATTTTTAAAAATCAGAGATACAATAAAGTTCACTTTAAGGCCTTTAAAATCTGTGACCCCAAGAGATCAATCCAAGTCTTTCCAAGGCTGAAGAATCCTTTACATTGAGACATTAGTGGGGGGAAATTCGTACAACCTCTGTCAAACTAAAATGAACTAAACAGAACTAAAGAGAAAATGCCTACGGCATATTAATGGAATGGAAATACTTGGAATTCTTATTTCTTAGTGTAATCACATAAATAAATTCACTAACATCTCTGATGCTGGTTTACTCATTACCTTTTAACTAAATGCAGAAGTTATGTTTTCACTTAAAAATGTAAAAGCTGGAAAGACCATTAACAATGAGAAAGAGCTTGATAAAATCACAACTTTTCTTGAACCCATGACAGACTGAGACTGAACGCAAATAACCTGAAATCCAAGGAGAGTCAGTCCCACATTCCAGTTCCCACCACAGTCTCTCTTGTGCCAGAGCAGGAAAGGCAAGCAGGTAAGAAACAATCAGCTAAAATTTTAGGGCTAGTGTGACAGTATAAACCTCTTGGGAGACCCAGGCATACGGGGAGTTCACACTCAATTCACAGGCCATTTTCCACATACCTCCCACCAGGTGCTCCCAGGAAAGACTGAAGCAAAGCAGAAGATTAGAAGTGCGCCCCTACCCCCACCCCCCCGAGGGTTGCAGGCACACAGGAAAAGGCACAGGTAAATACGCACTGTGTCTCACAGTAGAAGGGAGAAAGATAAAAACCTACAACACTTCTACCCACTGGGAGCAGGGCAGGAAATAGTCCTGAGCCCAGTATCCTGTACCAATCCAGCTAGAGAAGGGTTAGGAAACTTCCCCATAAGACATGCAACAGATTAGTGGTGCCATGAAGAGAAGGAACAGAAATGCTGAGAAAACCCCAACCCCAAGGTCCAGCTGCACTGGGCCTACTTAAGAGTAGGGCTGGATTTATTAAAAACAACAACAACAACAACAAAATTCCCTCCCATTACCCATCACCAGGAATAGAAGTCTACTGCTAGGGAAGGGGGCAAAAGAGTGACCCACCCCACCCCACCCCATCCCCGCCACTGAGGCACAGCTGCACAGGGAATGCAGAAAACTGAGCATGGAACAGGAACGCTGAGAAAAACCCTCCAGCAACCCAGACCCCACCGTAAGAACAAGGAAACTATATAAATTTGAAGCTGGTGGTAACCATGGCAACAACAAAACCAAAACCTAGCTCAACTCCTGACAAGACTGACCCAATGCTCTGACAGATGAAGGGGCATGCCTGTTTGCAGGCGTAAATATTATTTACTTCAGTCCCTACACAACATATCTGGCATTCAGACCTCTGACATAAGCAAGAAAAAAACCCATTGTCAGGCCAGGTGCCGTGGCTCATGCCTGTAATCTCACCACTTTGGGAGGCCAAGGCAGGCGGATCACCTGAGGTCAGGAGTTCGAGACCAGCCTGGCCAACAGGGTGAAACCCCGTCTCTACTAAAAATACAAAATTAGCTGGGCGTGGTGGTGCACGCCTGTAATCCCACTTACTCGGGAGGCTGAGGCAGGAGAATCGCTCAAACCCGGGAGGCGGAGGTTGCAGTGAGCCAAGATCACGCCATTGCATTCCAGCCTGGGCAAAAAGAGCAAAACTCCCCTCAAAAAAAAAAAAAAGAAAGAAAGAAAGAAAAGAAAAGAAAAAAACCCACTGTCAAGAAAGAAACAAAACCAGACTCAACCTAGTGGCCTTTTTAAAAATCAGGATCTGCTACTGGCAAATAGAGGATATATGCTTGCACACACACAGGGGAGAGGGGAGAGCCAGAAGGACAGAGACAAGAGAAGCTAGCACATGCCCCTCTGCTCCATTCAGATCCTGATAAAAAACAAAATCTAGCCATGAAAAAAAAAACATTTGTTAGCATATTATAGAGTCAGTACATTAAACAATAAAGCTACAACTAAAATTATGAATACTATGATTCTCATCAAACTACTAAGTAACTTTTATTGTCAGACATGCAAAAAACCATCTGCTTATAAATTTTCATGGTTTTTTAAGAGTAGGCATGTTTCTTGTTCTATGCTTTCTAGGTTTTTGAAGGGCACATTTAAAACCATACTGGAATAGAACTTGGGGTAGACAAAATGAAACATTTCTAAGGTATAAAGGAAAACATTTAAAGATACAATAGTCTTGAAATAATCAGTATCCCTAATAACTATGTTTACAGAGCAGAGAGAAAAAGACGAAGCCCAACAGAAAAAGAAGCAAAAGGCATAAGCTAGAAATACAGTAAAGAGGCTGGGCATGGTGGCTCACACCTATAATCCCAGCACTTTGGGAGGCGAAGGCGGGCAGATCACTTGAGGTCAGGAGTTCGAGACCAGCCTGGTCAACATGGTGAAACCCCCATCTCTGCTAAAACCACAAAAATTAGCAAGGTGTGGTGGTGCACACTTGTAATCCCAGCTACTTGGGAGGCTGAGGCAGGAGAATCGCCTGGACCTGGGAAGTGAAGGCTGCAGTGAGCCAAGATCATGCCACTGCACTCTAGCCTGGGCAACAGAGCAAGACTCCATCTCAAAAAAAAAAGAAAGAAATGCAGTGAAGAAACACAAATGAAGACTGATGGGATCCAAGGTTGTTAGGCACATACTCCTCACTAATTACTAAGTGGAGATGTAAACTGGTACAAGCAGTACTCCAGCAACTTAACAACAAAAAGAATCCAGGCACTATTCACACTCAAAGGAAGCCTCCTTTCTTGCTCCATTTCTGTTACCTCCATATTCATCTTATTTTCAAACCAAATCAGTTATATTTTTATCTGTATCATTCACTTTCCTGTCTCTGCACTACTGAAATACCTTTCAACCAATTCCCCTGCAAAATTCTTTTTTTTTTTTTTTAAGACAGAGTCTCAATCTATTGCCCAGGCTGGAGGGCAGTGCCGCGATCTTGGCTCACCGCAACCTTCGCCTCCCAGGTTCAAGTGATGCTTGTGCCTCAGTCTCCTGAGTAGCCGGGACTACAGGCATGCGCCACCAAGCCCAGCTAATTTTTTGATATTTTTAGTAGAGACAGGGTTTCATCAAGCTGGTCTTAAACTCCTGACCTCAAGTGGTCCACCCGCCTCGGCTTCCCAAAGTGCTGGGCCACTGTACCCTGCCCCCTGCAAAATTCTATCTTTCAAGACCTAGATCAAATACTTCTTGCCCTACTCTTTCCTATATAGAATTGACATTTCATCTGTGATCGCAGAGCACTTGATCCAATCCTCTAATATGATAGTTAAAACAGTCATACTAATCAGAAGTTATATCACAGACATGTTAATTCAAAACATATGAATATCATATTTGTATATAACAATATATAGAGAAGCTTCTACACATCAATAACAACAAAGAATTAGAATAGGACATGAACAGAAAATTCACAGTAAAGAAAATATAAATGGGCCAGGTGCGGTAGCTCACACCTGTAATCCCAGCACTCTGGGAGTCCGAGGCAGGCGGATCACCTGAGGTCAGGAGTTCAAGACCAGCCTGACCAACATGGTGAAACCCCATCTCTACTAAAAATACAAAGAAAAAAATTAGCCGGGCATTGTGGCACATGCCTGTAATCCCAGCTACTCGGGAGGCTGAGGCAGGAGAATCGCTTGAACCTGGGAGGCAGAGGTTGTGGTGAGCCGAGATTTCACCACTGCACTCCAGCCTGGGCGACAAGAGCAAAACTTCGTCTCAAAAAAAAAAGAAAATATAAGTGGCTCTGAAACATATGAAGAGGTATACAACCTCATTAATAATAAAAGAAATATAAATATAATGATGCTATTTATTACCTATCAAATTGTCAAAGATGAAAAAATTTGACTATACTATACATGGGAAAATTGGCAGTCTAATAATACTTGCTGGTAAAAATACTGGCAAGATTTCTATGAAGGCAATTTGGTATTACCTATCCCAAAATTATAAATACACACATCTTTTGACCCAACAATTCTATTTCTCAGAGTTTATGATACAGACATATTCACTGTATTTGACAGGATCTATATGCATGATTATTCACTTGCATGATCACTTGTAATAGAAAAAGATTGAAAAGAAAAATGTGCATCAATAGCGGAATAGTTACATAAATTATGCACTACTACATTTCACACAAGAAATGCAGTTAAAATGACTAAACAGCTCCATATGAAACTATTTCCAAGATATATTGCTAACTTAAATGCAGGCGGCTCGGGTGCAGTGGCTCACACCTGTAATCCTAGCACTTTGGGAGGCCAAGGCAGGCGGTTCACAACGTCAGGAGTTTGAGACTAGCCTGGCTAACATAGTGAAACCCCGTCTCTACTAAAAGTACAAAAAATTAGCTTGGCATGGTGGCAGGCGCCTATAATCCCAGCTACTTAGGAGGCTGAGGCAGCAGAATCGCTTGAACCCGGGAGGTGGAGGTTGCAGTCAGCCAAGATCGCACCACTGCACTCCAGCCCAGGCGACAGTGCGAGAATCCGTCTCAAAAAAAAAAAAAAAAAAGCAGGCAATATGCAAAACAGGGTGTAAAGTACACTACCATTTTTGTAAAAAACAAATAATATATTCATGTACTTATATATGCACAGACCATTACAAATGGCTAAAGGACAGGGTCGGAAGAAGACCAACTTTTCATACATACTATGCTTACCATGAATATCTTTTATCTTTTACCATGAATTATCTTTTATCTACTCACAGAGTTAACTAACTCATTTTAATTAATTCATTTAAAACAAAAAGCAATTGTTTATGTTGCTGTCAGTTCACTGTGAAAATCTCAAAGACAGAGAAACGGAATGTGTGCCTTATTCATCTTCATATCATCATTTTGCACAGTGCCAGGCCTACGGCAGATGATCAACAAAGTATGCTAAATAAGAGGCAACCGAGGCACAGTTGCCTGATATTAAATTGTTTACAGAAATAAGAATATATTAAGCAAAAATTTACAGTCAGCAAAAACTTTCCACCCTTTAGTTTTCATTTTGGGTATCCCATAACCTAAGGACTGTATTCTAGCAAATTTCATCATAAAGTAAGATCTTTGTACATGGAACTCTATTTGCTTTGCAGACCCTATCCTCCAGAGCCAATGATTCTATTATTATATACTAATCATGAAGAGTGTGACAGTTCTAAACTCAGAAAATTTAGGCTGAAATCCTTCCTCAAACACATTCCAGTTGTGTAACTTTCAACGTATTACTTAACCTCTCGGCTTCCATTCCTTCATCCGTGAAACACAATAGTATCTATGCTTCACAGGGTGTTGTGAAATTTAAATGAATATATGCTATGTGCTTTGTATAGTGCCTAGCACAAAGGAAGCATTCTATAAATTTTAACTATTATTATCTAGAGCTTTTTGTGAAGAAACCAGTTCTTGCTCTTGGAAATACAAAGTTGAGAGAACAAATTTCATTCCTTTACATATATCTTATCTTATTTTATTTTATTTCTGAGACAGAGTCTCCTCTGTTGCCCAGACTAGAGTGCGGCAGAGCGATCTCAGCTCACTACAACCTCTGCCTCCCAGGTTCAAGTGATTCTCCTATCTCAACCTCCCCAGTAGCAGGGATTACAGGCACACACCACTATGTGCAGCTAATTTTTTTTTGTTTTGTTTTGTTTTTTGTTTTGAGATGGAGTCTCACTCTGTCGCCAAGGCTGGAACACAGTGGTGCTATCTCAGTTCCCTGCAACCTCTGCTGCCCAGGTTCGAGCGATTCTCCCACCTCAGCCTCCCGAGTAGCTGGGATTACAGGTGCCTGCCAACTCACCCGGCCAATTTTTGTAGTTTCAACAGAGATAGGGTTTCACCATCTTGGCCAGGCTGGTCTCAAACTCCCAACCTTGTGATCCACCTGCCTCGGCCTTCCAAAGTGCCAGGATTACAGCCGTGAGCCACAGCACCCGTTAATTTTGTATTTTTAGTAGAGATGGGGTTTCACCATGTTGGCTAGGCTGGTCTCGAACTCCTGAGCTCAAGTGATCTGCCTGCCTTGGCCTACCAAAGTGCTGGGATTATAGATGTGAGCCACTGTGCCAAGCCAAAATAATATAAATTTATACCCAATATATATACTATGCAAATCTGAAATCTTACTATGTAATCATAGTACGGATAATCCTCTAATACATGATGTATAAAAAGTGCCTAAAAGGAAAAAATGTAATTTAAAGAACAGAAAGAAATAGACACAGAGAGAACACCTTAATTAAAATTCATTAATTGCAATAGACAGTGGGTTCTGTTCTAAAAAGGCAGTGAAAGCATACAGGAAAAAGCTTTGGTTCTGGAATAAACTCCATGGATTCAAATCCTAGCTCTAAAATTTAGTAGCTCTCTGACCTTGGGCTAGTTATATAACCTACCAGTGCCTCGATTTTCTTCTCTGTAAAATGTGCATAATAACAATAGCTTCCTCATAAGGTTGCTGTTGGGAATACGTTAGTTATTGAACATCAGTGTTCTATAAATGTTAAGTATTATTATGTCTTATCTTTCCTTCAGGACTATAAGGTTGACAAAGCAGAAATAATAAACTTTTACAACTATATGTCCTTGTAAATCTTTATGGAACTAAACATGCTTTTTAAAAAAATTTAAATAACAAATGAAATAATAACTAAAAAAAAAATACTTACTTTGTAGCAGCAGCAAAATGTCTGTTGGGCACTTGAATGTTTACAGAACAAGAACAAACTGATGTATGATAAACCATCTTGGAAAGGCTATGCCTTTGATGATGTATCAAGGCTTGAAAGGAAAAACACATAAAATATTAACATTAAACAATCATTATATTCATAATTTTTTAATTTTAAAAATCAGTGTTTTCAAAATGAAAACATTCAATACTTTGTGGTTCTTAATCCTTCTTTTAAAAGTGTAATAATAGCCAGGCGCGGTGGCTCATGCCTGTAATCCCAGCACTTTAGGAGGCTGAGGCAGGTGGACCACGCGGTTAGGAGATCAAGACCATCCTTGCTAACACGGTGAAACCTCATCTCTACTAAAAATACGTATGATTAGCTGGCGTGGTGGCATGCACCTGCAGTCCAAGCTACTTGGGAGGCTGAAGCAGGAGAATCATTTGAATCCAGGAGGCAGAGGTTGCAGTGAGCCAATATCGCGCCACTGCACTTCAGCCTGGGCGACAGAGCGATACTCCATCTCAAAAAAAAAAAGTGTAATAGGAACCACAATTCTTAAAACTAAAAGCAGATAAATACATCTAATATTTGAACTGTGTTATCTTTTTTTTTTTCTTTTGAAGACAGGGTTTCATTCTGTCACCTAGGCTGGAGTACAGTGGCATGAACATAGCTCACTATAACCTTGAACTCCTGGGTTCAAGTGGGCCTCCCTCCTCAGCCTCTCAAGGCTCTGGGGTTTTCATTTATTTTTAACTTAATCTATTTCATATTCACCAGAGTATGTTAGCTCTATTATTAGGGAATATATATATGTATCCCGAAATTTATTAAATAATTTTATTCATTCATTTTTACAATAGATAAGACATTAACACAGTTGCCCAAGTACTTCTGAAAATAAGCACAAAGTGGGGCACTTGAGCTGCGAGAAATAAGAAAAAGGTACACAGGTCTTTGAAGGTATTGTTAATGTTCTATTTTTTTAAAGCTTAATAGTGAGTATTTAGAATTTCAAGCTATTATTATTCTTTATATCTTACCTATTTTTTTTGCGTGTGTAAATACTAGAAATATGTTTTTATTTAAAGATTACAAAAGTAAAGTCTTCCTTCTATACCTGGCCCCCAGCTTCTCTCCCATGTTAGCAATACCTTATGTATCTTTTTAGAAACATTAGATACATAGATTAACATATAGGTACCAATATATTTTCCTCCTCTTATAAAATGGTAGCATACTCTAATCACTACTCCATCTTGCTTTTTCACCTAAAGGTATTACAGCCTATTTTCACAAACATACACACATATATACATGAGATGTAGATGAGATTTTATGTATGCCTTTCATAAAGATGTGTGTACATGCATATATTTGAGAGATCATTTCATATCAGTTTATAAAGATTTTATTGCCGAGTGTGGTGGCTCATGCCTGGAATCCCAGCGCTCTGGGAGGTCAAGGTGGGCAAATCTCTTGACTCCAGGAATTTGAGACCAGCCTGGGCAACATGGTAAAACTCTGTCTCTACAAAAAAAAAAAATACAAAAAATTGGGCCGGGCGTGGTGGCGCACACCTGTAATCCCAGCTCTTTGGGAGGCCAAGGCAGGCAGATCACCTGAGGTCGGAGTTTGAGACCAGCCTGACCACCGTGGAGAAACCCCATCTCTACTAAAAATACAATATTAGCTGGGCATGGTGGCTTATGCCTATAATCCCAGCTACTCAGGGGGCTGAGGCAGGAGAACTGCTTGAACCCAGGAGGCAGAGATTGCAGTGAGCTGAGATCACACCATTGCACTCTAGCCTGAGTGAAACTCTGTCTCAAAAAAAATACAAAAAATTAGCCAGGCATGGTGGTGGCACACACCTGCAGGCCCAGCTACTTGGGAGACGGAGGTGGGAGGATCACCTGAGCCCAGGAGGTTGAGGCTACAGTGAGCTGAGCTGTGGTTGCCCCACTGCATTCTAGCCTGTGGGACAGTGAAAACCTGTCTCAAAAAAAAAAAAAGATTTTATCTTTTAAGATTGCAAAGTACTCCACTGTGTGGCTATATAATTTACTTAATCAGTGACCAACCATTAGGTCATTTGTAATGTTTTACTATTACAAACAGTGCAAAGTGAATAACCTTATACAAACATCATTTTGCACAAGTATATTTATAGAATTTCTAGAAGTGAATTTGCTGACAAAGGATATAAACATTTGTAATTTTGATAAATACTGCTCATTTAGTAACAGTGGTATATACATTTCCCACCAGCAATAAAAAGATCAATTGTTTCCACACACTCGTGCCAATATAGTATTTTTGCATTTATTGCTATATTTGTCTGGGATGCACCATCTCCAAATCTTTCCAAGGCCGCCTACTCTTTTTTTTTTTTTCAGACAGGGTATTGCTCCTTCACCCAGGCTACAGTCCAGTGACACGATCACAGCTCCCTGCAGCCTTGACCTCTATGGCTCAAGCAATCCTCCCGCCTCAGCCTGCTGGGTAGCCAGGACTACAGGTGTGTATCACAAGCCCAGCTAATTTTTGAGTTTTTTGTAGAGACTGGGTCCCACCATATTGCCCAGGTTGGTCTCAAACTCCTGAGCCAAGGGTTCCTCCAGCCTGGCCTCCCACAGTGCTGGGATTATAGGCATGAGCCACCACACCCAGCCTACTCCTTTTTATATCAGCTCAAATGTCATTAAAGCTATATGCCAATTTCATCTCTAATCTTCCAAGCTGAAGTACAAGATAACCATCAAAACTGTGAATTCTGTGAACATATAGGAGTGACACCTGAGGCAGTGTAGGAAACCTGTCTGCCACTGAGAATTCTTTGCAGCAAAGCCACAAAGGGCTACAATGGCTAGGAAGAAAAACTGAAACAGACTAACAGGTCCAGTTCCTGTCCTTGAGAATCTCAAATTTAGCAGGCTAGACTGTTATACAACAGTCTAAAAGATGCTCTACATTTTTGAAGAAGCCAGTTATCTTGAAAAATCACATATGGCAAATGAAGGAACAAGCAATTATCCATTCAAAGCTTGGCAAACACTTCCAAACAATTCTAGTTGTACTAAACAAGAACCTAACAACCTTGGAAGATCCCAAAATAATAATTCTCTTGGGGAAACAAAAAAATACCTTGAACAATTGCAATCTGCTATTTTAAAAAATCAAGGTCAGTCATAGTGGCTCATGTTTGTAATCCCAGCACTTTGGGAAGCCGAGGCAGGAGGAACCCTCGAGCCCAGGAGCTTGAGCCCAGCCTGGGCAATAGAGTGGAACCTCGTCACTACAAAAAATTTAAAAATTAGCCAGGTGTGGTGGTGCACAGTTGTAGTCCCAGCTACTCAGGAAGCTGAGGTGGGAGGATTGCTTGAGGTGGCAGGATCACCTGAGCCAGGAAAGTTGAGGCTGCAGTGAGTTCTGATCTCACTATTCCACTCCAGCCTGGGTGACAGGTACCCTGTCTCAAAAATACAAAATAGGTTGGGTGCAGTGGCTCACACCTGTAATCCCAGCACTTTGGGAGGCTGAGGCGGGTGGATCACCTGAGGTCAGGAGTTTGAGACCAGCCTGACCAAGATGATGAAACTCCGTCTCTACTAAAAATGCAAAAAAAAATTAGCCGAGTGTGCTGGTGCATGCCTGTAATCCCAGCTACTTGAGAGGCTGAGGCACGAGAATCGCTTGAACCTGGGTGGCGGAGGTTGCAGTGAGCGGCACCATTGTACCTTGTTGCCTGGGCAACAAGAGCAAAACTGTCTCAAAAAGAAAACAAACAAACAAACAACAAAAAGCAAGCAAGCAAAACTACTACTATCAGTCACAACAACCAGAAATTACAATTTTCAACAGAAATCAAACGCTATAGACCAAAAGAAACTAGCAGCAGTTAGATCATGATATCTGTATTTTCCATCCTTTTGTAGTCGATTTGTCTAAGTGTATTATTTTATCTCCTTTATTAATACATTTCTCTTCCCCTCATTCTTAGCATATAACCTCACTTGCTACTTCAGAGAAAATCACCCTCAGAACTTCCTGAACTACGGAGCCTCCCTGATCCAGCACTTATTCTCAAAACCTCTCCCACCCCGAGGCAATGAGATAGAAACAACTCCCTCTCCTTTCTTATTCTCTTTTAATTGATTGTGAAAGGTTAGAGTTCCCTTGAGGTCAGTCCTAAACTGCCTTCTCACCTGACTCTATAATCCTCACTCTCCCTAGGGAATTGTAGCTATCTATTCTTGCCTTTCTGCTACAACCGTCACAGTCCAGGCCACCATCAACTACCATCTGGATTACTGCAACAGCCTCTAAACTGTTCTGTCTTCTACACTTGGCCCTCTCCATTTCTTTTCCACCTATTAGTAAGAGGGATCATTTTAAAATGAAAATTTCATCATGTCCTTAAAACACTTGGATGGCTTCACTTGGCTCTTTGAACAAAGGAAATTTTTTTTTCTTTTTTTTTTTTTTTATTATACTTTAAGTTCTAGGGTACATGTGCACAACGTGCAGGTTTGTTACACATGTATACATGTGCCATGTTGGTGTGCTGCACCCATTAACTCGTCATTTACATTAGGTATATCTCCTAATTCTATCCCTCTCCCTCCCCCCTCCCCACAATAGGACCCGGTGTGTGATGTTCCTCTTCCTGTGTCCAAGTGATCTCACTGTTCAATTCCCACCTATGAGTGAGAACTTGTGGTATTTGGTTTTCTGTTCTTGCGATAGTTTGCTGAGAATGATGGTTTCCAGCTGCATCCATGTCCCTACAAAGGACACAAACTCATCTTTTTTTATGGCTGCATAGTATTCCATGGTGTATATGTGCCACATTTTCTTAATCCAGTCTGTCACTGATGGACATTTGGGTTGATTCCAAGTCTTTGCTATTGTGAATAGTGCCACAATAAACATACGTGTGCATGT
>NW_016806447.1:2622543-2656654 GCF_001698545.2 Rhinopithecus bieti
TTTTTTGAGACAGAGTCTCGCTCTGTCGCCCAGGCTGGAGTGCAGTGGCGCAATCTCGGCTCACTGCAAGCTCCGCCTCCCAGGTTCACGCCATTCTCCTGCCTCAGCCTCCCATGTAGCTGGGACTACAGGCGCCCGCCACCGCACCTGGCTAATTTTTTTTTTTTTTTGCATTTTTAGTAGAGACGGGGTTTCACCGTGTTAGCAAGGATGGTCTCGATCTCCTGACCTCATGATCTGCCCGTCTCGGCCTCCCAAAGTGCTGGGATTACAGGCGTGAGCCACTGTGCCCCGTGCATGTGTCTTTATAGCAGCATGACTTATAATCCTTCGGGTATATCCCCAGTAATGGGATAGCTGGGTCAAATGGTATTTCTAGTTCTAGATCCTTGAGGAATCGCCACACTGTTTTCCACAACGGTTGAACTAGTTTACAGTCCCACCAACAGTGTAAAAGTGTTCCTATTACTCCACATTCTCTCCAGCACCTGTTGTTTCTGGATTTTTTAATGATTCCCATTCTGACTGGTGTGAGATGGTATCTCATTTACCAAAGTAAATGATGATGGTTTCCAGCTGCATCCATGTCCCTACAAAGGACACAAACTCATCTTTTTTTATGGCTGCATAGTATTCCATGGTGTATATGTGCCACATTTTCTTCTAAACCATCTAGCGAGCATCCTCTAGCATCACTCTTCCTCATGTTCACCACACTTCAAATACACATTTTCTTTCAGTTACTTGACCCTGTTCTTTACCACCTAAAAATTTTCATAATCTTCCATCTATGACATTTTCTCCTACTGCTTTCCACTCCACTAGTTCAGAGTAAAACAGTCATCTTTCAGGGACTCTACTTAACATTATTTCTTCAGAAGACTCTCCCCTGAATAGATTAGGTCTCTTATATACATTTGTATAGCATCTTATACTTTTCCTTCAAAGCACTTAGAACAATTTTAACTAAAGAAATAATTATCCAGGTCGGGCATGGTGGCTCATGCCTGTAATCCCAGCACTTTGGGAGGTTGAGGAGGGCGGATCACAAGATCAGGAGTTCAAGACCAGCCTGCCAACATGGTGAAACCCCGTCTCTACTAAAAATACAAAAAAAAATTAGCTGGGTGTGGTGGCATGCTCCTGTAATCCCAGCTACTAGGGAGGCTGAGGCAGGATAACTGCTTGAACCCCAGAGACAGAGGTTGCAGTGAGCCAGGATCGCGCCACTGCACTCCAGCCTAGGCAACAGAGCAAGACTCCATCTCCGGAAAAAAACAAAACACACATACAAAAGTTAGTGGGGCATGGTGACACGTGCCTATAGTCCCAGCTACTCAGGAGGCTGAAGCAGGAAAATCACTTGAACCTGGGAAGTGGAAGTTGCAGTGGGCCAAGATCGTGCCACTGCACTCCAGCCTAGGCAACACCATGAGACTCCATCTCAAAAAGGAAAAAAAAAAAAACAAAGAAATAACTATCCAAGGCTGGTGTAGTGGCTCATGCCTGTAATACCAATACTTTGGGAAGCCAAGGCGGGTGGATCGCTCACTTCTATAATGCCAGCACTTCAGGAGACTGAGGTGGGAGGATAATTTGAGCCCAGGAGTTCAAGACCAGCCTGGGCAACATAATGAGACCCTGTCTCTTAAAAAAAAAAAAAAAAAAAAAAGAATTATCCAATTCCTGCTCCTCAATAGATGTTACGTAAGCATCACGGGCAAGAAATGCATATAGCCTGTTCAGCACTGTATACTTAGTACATAGCACAGTGTTTGTCAAGTGAAGACTCTAAATAAACATTCGTTGAATGAAGGAAATTTGAACAAATGAGAGCAAAAATTGGACTTAAATATTATGCATTACAGTACATGAAAGGGGCCATTTTTCTGATGATCCATTTATGCATTCATTCAACAAATATGCCAATGAAACATATGCTAGCACTGCTTGAAGCATTTAGGATACATCAGTGAATAAAACATAAAAATCCCTATTCTCATAGGGCTTATGTCTAGAGGGGGAAGACAATACATAATTGGGGGATGGAGGCACTGCAGGATAAAAGGGATTGTATCGGGGAAAGTGGTTTGCAATTTTAAGTATAGTGGTTAAGACAAGCCTCATTAAAAGGGTGACATTTGAAGCACGGGGGCTCATGCCTGTAATCCCAGCACTTTGGGAGGCTTAGGTGGGAGGATCACGAGGTCAGGAGTTCGAGACCAGCCTGGCCAACATGTTGAAACCCCGTCTCTACCAAAAATACAAAAAGTAGCTGGCCGTTGTGACAGGCACCTGTAATCCCAGCTATTCAGGAGGCTGAGGCAGAAGAATCGTCTGAACTCAGAAGGCGGAGGTTGCAGTGAGCCGAGATCGCGCCATTGCACTCCAGCCTGGGCAACAAGAGCGAAATTCCATCTCAAAAAAAAAAAAAAAAAAAGAGTGACATTTCAGCAAAGACTTGAAAGATATGGGAAAGTTAGCCACTCAAACACCAAGAGAAGTGTTCTAGGGCACAGATCCTAAGGCAGGAGTGTTGTTAATGTGTTTAAGAAACCAGAAGGCCAGTTGGTTACAGCAGAGTGAGTGTGAGGGAGGATAGTTGGAGAAGAGGTCAGAGAGGTCAGCTGGGTGAGGTGGGGGTAGGAGAAGGCAGGCACAAGGTAATATGGAAGACTTGTATACCAGTGCTACTCAACAGAAGAATAACGTAAGCTACATGTACAATTTTAAATTTTCTAATAAGTACAATATATAAAGTAAAAAGAAACAGTAAGTTAATAATATATTTTATTACCACTAATACCCCAAAGTATTATTAAATTATCAGTGTAAAAAAATTGGACTGGGCACGGCAGCTCATGCCTGTAATCCCAGCACTATGGGACGCCGAGGTGGGCGGATCACCTGAGGTCGGGAGCTCAACACCAGCCTGGTCAACAGGGCAAAACCTCGTCTCTACTGAAAATACAAAAATTAGCAGGACACAGTGGCATGTGCCTATAATCCCAGCTCCTCAGGAGGCTGAGACTACAGAATCACTTGAACCTGGGAAGCACAGGTTACAGTGAGCCGAGATCATGCCGCTGCACTCCAGCCTGGACAACAGAGCAAGGCTCTGTCTCGGAAAAAAAAAAAAAGAAAAAAATTACTGAGGTGTTTACAGGTTTTTTTTTTTTTATGCTAAGCCCTCAAAATCTAATGTATATTTGACAAATTCAATTCAGATTAGCCACATTTGAATTGCTCAATCAATAGTGGCTAACAAAAAGAACAGCACAACTGTAGGCCATTCTAAGGGCTTTGGATTTAGAAAAATGGAAAGGCTTTGCAAGTTCTGAGCACAGGAGTAACATGACTGAGGTCCTTAAAGGACAAATTTCACTACTTATTGAGAGTAGACTGTAGAAAAATCCAAGTGAGAGATGGTAGCAGGTTTGGAACAACGTAGCCGCAGTGGGGGCAGTGAGAAGTCAGAGTCTGAATTTATTTTAAGCGTAAAGTCAACAGGATTTGCCAACTGTTTAATGTAAAGTATGAGATACAGAGAGGAGTCAGCCAGGTGCAGTGGCTCAGAGCCTGTAATGCCATCACTTCAGAACACTGAACTGGGAGGATCACTTGAGCCCAAGAGCTTGAAAGCAGCCTGGGCAACATAGTGAGATCTCATCTCTACCCAAAAAAAAAAAAAAAAAATTGGCTGGTCATAGTGGGCCCCAGAAGTCAAGGCTGCAGTGAGCCATGACCGGGCCACTGCACTCTAGCCTGGCCAACACAGTGAGATCCTGTCTCAAAAAAAAAAAAAAAAAAAAAAGAGTCAAGGATATTCTGAGGTTTTGGCCTGGACAAATGAAGGATAGAATTGCCTTCAAATGAGAAGAAAAAGACTGCAGGCTATGACAATGAGTTTGATTTTAAACAATTGCAAGGTGCTGATATGCTATCAAAGTGGAGATGTAGAATACTCAGATGAGTATAAGAATCTAAAGTTCAAAGAGTGATCTGAACTGTAGATATAAATCTGATAACCATTAAGATATAGATAATAATCAGCTGGGCACGGTGGCTCACGCCTGTAATCCCAGCACTTTGGGAGGCAGAGGTGAGTGGATCACTTGAGGTCAGGAGTTCAAGACCAGCCTGGTCAACATGGTGAAACCCCACCTCTACTAAAAATACAAAAATTAGCTGGGCGTGGTGGCTAATTAGCCAGGCGTGGCGGCTCAAAAAAAAAAAAAAAAAAGATACAGACAATAATCGGTCATCCCTTTCTCCAACAGCCAGGAAGAATGCTGGTATTGAGGCTGATACCTAACAAGAACAGTAGCTACCGTGGCTTCCAGTGCTTTAACGAACCTCAGATGCGTGGCCTTCTGGCAAAGCATTTGCAATTTCATATTGTTGAAGCATTGATTGTATACATGGGGGTTTTAGCTATGTTTGCTGTGGCTGAGCCAAGAAAGAAGGCATACGTAGATTTCTAAAGAAATGATGATGCCATAAAAGATTTTGAGGAGATAAGGAAAGCTGGTATATTTCACAGCGCAAAGTGATTTTGCAATATAAAGAATTTATTTGGGTTGAATTACCTAGAAGTTTGTCACTGACCTGTGTTCTTGAACTATGAAATGTGGATATGTGGGCTAGACAGTTTCTCTTGATAAGTAAACAATTAAAAAAATAAAAAAGATAGACAATAATCAAAGCCACAAAATTTGGATGAGCTAACAAAGGAGTGAATTTAGATACAGAAGAGATGAGAATGAAGGAAGGAACCCCGGTTTCCAGAACACTCCAAGTAAAGAGACTGGGGAGAGGAAGAGGAACTAGCCAAGTAATGTGAGAAAAAAATGACACATGAAATAGGAAGAAATTTAACAGAGAGATATCCTAGAAGCCCAGAGAAGAAAATGTGACAAGAAAATTATAATATTCAGGTATTTTTGGTTTCTTTGGATTTGTCTAACATAACGATTTCTGTCATACATGAAGATAATGCCTTTAACCTCCTTTCAGAAATAATATACACTTTGGTTTGCTCACATAATAGGTATCAGGGTCTGTTATCTCGTCACCCTTAATTTTTGAGCAATAACTCTGACTTCTCACTGCCCCCACTGCGGCTACGTTGTTCCAAACCTGCTACCATCTCTCACTTGGATTTTCTACAGTCTACTCTCAATAAGTAGTGAAATTTGTCCTTTAAGGACCTCAGTCATGTTACTCCTGTGCTCAGAACTTGCAAAGCCTTTCCATTTTTCTAATAACTTGACACAGTTTTCCTGCAAAGAAACTCAAAAAAAAAAAAAAAAAAAAAAAAACCATGATGCAGTGTTAATATATATATATATCACTGACCTAGCATTGCAAGCTTCAGTACTTCCTCTGCCATTTACCAGTTATATGAACTTGGCCATATATCTAATAAGATGTTTCTTCCTCTGTAAAATGGGGGTAATGCTGGCTACTGCTTCTGCCTAAAGACCTACCTAAATTAATATATGTATTAATCACTGGACTTCATATATATATGAATATATATATCATATATATATATATGATATCACTGGACTTCAAAAACACAAAATGAAAACAAAAAGCATTGCACAGGCCGGGCGCGGTGGCTCACGCCTGTAATCCCAGCACTTTGAGAGGCTGAGGAGGACAGATCACCTGAGATTAGGAGTTCAAGACTAGCCTGGTCAACATGGTGAAACTCTGTCTCTACTAAAAATACAAAAATTAGCCGGGCGTGGTGGCACACACCTGTAGTCTCAGCTACTCAGGAGGCCGAGGCAGAAGAATCGCTTGAACCTGGGAGACGGAGGTTGCTGTGAGCTGAGATCACGCCACAGCACTCTCAGCCTGGGAGACAGAGCGAGACATCCGTCTCAAAAAAAAAAAAAAATTAAAAAAAAATATATATATGTAACATCGCCACGCCGGCAGCAAAGCTTTGGATTTGTCTAACATAACGATTTCTGTCATACATGAAGATAATGCCTTCACCCTCCTTTCAGAATATACATTTAGTATATATATGCTATATAGTATATATACTATATACTAAATGTATACATACACAATATAGTATATATACTATATACTAAATGTATACATACACAATATAGTATATATACTATATACTAAATGTATACATACACAATATAGTATATATACTATATACTAAATGTATACATACACAATATAGTATATATACTACATACTAAATGTTGTATAGTGTATATATAGTCGCACAAAATAGGGCTGTCATCGTAGTTAACAGGTTGAAATTATTAAGATGAAAATAGGCGCTACCAAGAGGTACTACAGAATTAGCCTTCAAATGATAAACGTTGATCCAAATTAAACCACCTATGGAAGTTTAAGAACTGGAATCGCCTATAACGATTAATTCGGAAAGCACCGAAAAGCACTTTGAAAATTGCTCTAGTTTACAGACTTAAGCCACTCAAATACATCATCTTTCCCTTACCAGAACTCACCTCACTTATCACACTCCACTATCCGCAGCCCACACCCCAGTATCAGAGACAGAACCCAGTCCTTGCCTTCCCCATAGGTGGCTGGAGAGCGCTCGATGTACATCCCGCTCCCACTGCCCTCCCTCAGGGTGGACGTCTCCAGAATGAAGTGAAACCCTTCATAAGGTCACTTTTAAGTAGTAATGACCCACCCTTTGAAGAACCTAGAGACCAAAACAGCACGAGGCATTCTCAACACCCAAAGCAGAATCCGCCTTGCACTCTGCTGCAACCAGAGACTTGGTGCCAGAGCCATTTCCCCTGCAAGACAACCCCCCTGGCCTTACCTCTACCCATGCACCTTACGGCCGCCGCCATGTTGGGCACTCCGGATTGCGTTCACGAAATTGTTCCTACGTTTCTATTGGGAAGAATTAAAAAAGGGTTCCGTTCTAGAATCGGCAAAGGGGAAGGAGTTAAAAGAAGCAAGAGGAACGGGGCGGGAACCAAAATGAACTTTGCTGCCGGCGTGGCGGTGTTACTCTTAGTCCTCCGTGCTGCACAGGACTCTGTGTTTCGTGGTTCCGGTATGGCTGGTTAACCACCTTCGGGAAAATACGATCCTGTTGGCGATGCCGTGATTATTTTAATCCTTTCTTCTTCCTCTTTTCTTTTTTGGTTTTGCAAGTGTACTCAGAGCGACAGTTTTAACAGGCTGTGAGAGTACTTAATACCCAATGTAAAATCTTGAAAACAAAACCCTGAAGCCCACTAGCTTCCTTCGCCACTTTTCCGGCCTTGGAAAGACTTCTTTAAAATTTCTCTAGACGTTTCGCCGCTACCCTGGAGAGGTGTCCAACTCATTGACAAACTTTCTTTGTTAATTGTCAAACTTTCTCTCAGCGCAAGATCAACCTTAGCTTTAAAATCTTACATTAATCTTTACATTTACCCCTGCTGGCAAGCGAGTAGACTTGCCATTAGGATCAATTGAATAATAATACTTGACATTTATAAAACATTTCTAGTTTTAAAATGGCAGCTCCAAGACCCACGCACAAGTCATTCTGATGGAAAAAAAAAAACAAAAAACAGAATGAGTGTACTTTCCATTACGTCACAGCTGTCAGTGTGGTTTATCTAAAACAAATCTGATTACGGATTTTATCACTTCCCAGCTTACCTCCCCCACAACACACACACACACACACACACACGTTTCTCACCTCCATAACTTGGTTCATTCTATCTTCTCAGCTTGGTGTGTACTGTACCCTAAATCTCCTAGATAACTTTTTAAAGATTTCGCCTTAGGCTGTTTGTTTGTTTTAAATAGTTTTGAGATATAATTTACATACCATACAATCTAACAATTTAAATTGTACAATTAAATGGTTTTTAGTATACTCAAAAAGTTGTGCAGCCATGACCACAATATATCAGTTCTTGTCACCAGTCTGAGCTTTTTATGGGTAGAAACCATCTTACTCATTTTTGTAACCTCAGCACATACTTCAGTGCCAGGCCCATAGGAGGCTCTCAGTAAATGTCTGCTGAATAAATGAATATATGCATACATGAATTAGTGACTCAGTTAGAATGGCAAGCCTGCAAAATTAACTTGCTTCAGTGAAGCTGCCCACACGAAGATGGACTGGATCAAAGGCATTTCCTGGTTGCCTTATGTCATAATTATGCATAGTACTCATCTACATAAAAAATAAGATTTCTAATGTATTGCCTTGTCTTGTTAACACCTACGCAGTTACTTCAGAGATTCTACAACAATTTGTGACTTACGCAAAAAAATTCGAAGAACTTAAATCTACCTTTGTAACCTTTTTCCTTCTCTCCCTCACTCCCTCTCATCCTCCCTTCTTTTCACAAATAAATGAGTGCCTGCCATGTGTCAAGCAGTATACTTGGCTATGCATAAATGAAAAAAACTAATTCAATTTGAGAGTAAATACCAGAATTGGACCAAGCTTACCTAGTCAATTTCAGACAAAAACAAACACTCAGATTAGAAGTGCTGGTCCTTAGTCCATTTCCTTTCCACAGTCGACAGCTGGGATCAGTTGGCCCCCATCTGTGGACTTCTTTATTTCTCACAAGACAGGATCTCACTGTCACCCAAGCTGGAGTGCACTGACAAGATCATAGCTCATTGCAGCCTTCACCTGCTGGGCTCAAGTGATCCTCATGTCTCAGCCTCCCAAGGGGCTGGACTACAGGCACACACCACCACACCTGGCTAACTTATTTTTATTTTTATTTATAGACAGCGGGGAGTGTGGGGTGTCTTGCTTTTTTGCCCAGGCTGCTCTCAAACTCCTGGCTTCAAGCAATCCCAAAGTGCTGTGATTACAGGTGTGAACCAACACAGCAAGCCCCATTTATAGACTTCTTTATGTCTACTGTTCTAACGAGAGTTTAAACATCCTATATTGAAACTATTACCATATAGTATGCTTACATACCATATAGTATGCTTATAGTGGTAGCCTAATTAAAGTAATGTCCTGTACAGGTACAGCTTACCTGTTGCCCACTCTGGTCACCAGAACTCGATGGCATTAGGATCCAGATTCCAGTTTTGTATATAACAATACGTAAGGAGATTCTTTAGCCTGAGACTTTATTTTTATTTTTTTGAGACGGAGTCTTGCTGTTTCACCCAGGCTGGAGTGCAGTGGCGCGATCTCGGCTCACTGCAAGTTCCGCTTCTCGGGTTCATGCCTTTCTTCTGCCTTAGCCTCCTGAGTAGCTGGGACAGGCGCCCGCCACCATGCCCGGCTAATTTTTTATAGTTTTAGTATAGATGGGGTATCACCATGTTAGCCAGGATGGTCTCGATCTCCTGACCTCATGATCCACCTGCCTCTGCCTCCCAAAGTGCTGGGATTACAGGCGTGAGCCACTGCGCCCGTCCTTAGCCTGAGACTTTATAAAAACAACAAAAGGACTTTATAAAACTACAAAATCCATACTCTGAAATGGGAACTGCAAGCCTGTAAATATTTAGTACATAATGAGTTTCTTCTCACTAAAAAGAGGTAATAGAGCAGGAATGTCCAATCTTTTGGCATCCCTGGGCCACACTGGAAGAAGAATTATCTTGGACCACACATAAAATACTCCAATAATAGCTGATGAGCTTAAAAAAAAAAAAATCAAAAAATCTCATAATGTTTTAAGAAAGTTTACAAATTTGTGTTGGGCCGCATTCAAAGTCATGCTGGGCCACATGTGGCTGGCAGGCCGTGGGTTGGATAAGCTTGTAATAAAGCATTTTGGTTAAGCAGCTGTGCTCTGGAGCCAAACTGCCTAAGTTTGAATTCCAGTATTATCACTTAGTAGTTGTGTGACCTGGGGCAAATTTATATACCTCTCTGGGCCTTGGTTTCCCTGATATGGGGCTAAAAATATAATTTACTGAGGTGCTTACTGAAGCACTTGGCACAGAGTAAGCACTCAAAAAATATTAAGTGTCATTATTAAAGAACCAATGAGAGCTCTGAACCAGAAAGGCAAAATGAATAAGCTGTTCTAGTACTCCTTCTTCCAATATCTGCTTATTTCTTAACAAGATCCATGCTGTTCTTATTCCCATATGTACAAGGATGTATTTGCAGAAGGCCTTTAGACTGTACTATGCATTTAAAATTCACTTTAAAATGCAACTTTTGATTTCTAGGAAGGTTCATACTGTCCAGGAGTCTTGGCAAAATGCCAGCCGCCAGCCTGCTTGGCTAATTTCCTTGGGAAAAATGAATAAATATTTATCTAGCCCTGTAACTTTCTTGATCTGCGTTCTCTGCTATCTTCAGCCATCTTCCAGTTGAGCTGGAAACTTCTTTGCAAGAAGTGTCACTTCCCTTTGGGGTTCAAGTTGAAAATGGATTCTCTTATAGACAAAAATAAGGAACTCCAAGCCTATTTCAGTAATGTGCATCAGAATCACTCAGAAGGCTTGTTAAACTCAGGTCACTGGGCCCCACCCCCGGAGCTTCTGATCCAGCGGGTCTGAGGTGGGGGCCTGTGCGTATAAATTCTCAGGAGATATGATTTACTGGCCCAGTGACCATACTTTGAAAACTACTCCCTATGTAATACCATGAAATATTTGCATTTATACCTAACGTTAACTTGGGGAGGAGTTGTTGTTTTGTTTAAAATTTTTATGGTCAATATAATATAGACTATAAACGTTCCTCATGGGATATGTCTGCAGAACCAGAATCCACCCACTCTTATTTTCTTCTTCTCTACATACAAACTGCTATTCTATGCCTGGGTTTCAACTCCAAACTGTCCACCTGCCAGCTGAGAAAATTTCCAATGCCTGTCTGTCTGCCTATCTGGGTCTTAAGTATTACCAGCTCCTAGATTCCCTTTCCCCCTTGTGCTTATTTCAGAATCAGATCTTTTTTTCCCGTAAAGAAATGACTATCTAGGAAAATTTTTTTTAGTCAAAAGGCTGAAAGTTCAGTAAATGGAAGACTGGAACTCATTTTGTCTTGTTCCCCATACATGGCAGTTTTTATGTCCAAAAGCCTCTAGAAGATTTGTTTAATAGCAGATTGAGTTAGGAGATTTAGAACTGTACAGTGGTATGTTGGTAACAGTTTAACAACTGGTTCTCCAGTATAAAAGAAATGAATTTGTACCATTTGTCAATTTCCATGGTGTAAATACTCCCACAGTAGGTGACTTCAAGCCACCAAACATAAAATCAACCAACTCAAAATTTCTGACAGTTTATCAATTGGTTCTTGCATAGCTACAATCTACTACTACAAGATTTCAAGTGCAAGTCTTCAGTAACTTTTAGGAGGCCTAAACCAAACCAATTCATCCTAGAGCCATACTTAAACTTTAATGTGAATTCAAATCACCTGGAAATCTTATTAAACTGTAGATTCTGATTTGGTAGGCCTAGGATGGGGCTTGAGATTCTGATTTCTTTTCTTTTTTTTTTTGAGATGAAGTCTCTCGCTCTTGTCCCCGAGGCTGGAGTGCAGTGGCACGATCTTGGCTCACTGCAACCTCCGCCTCCCGGATTCAAGTGATTCTCCTACCTCAGCCTCCCAAGGAGCTGGGATTACAGGCGCCTGCCACCACGCCTGGCTAATTTTTGTATTTTTAATAGAGACGGGGCTTCACATGTTGGCCAGGCTGGTCTCGAACTCCTGACGTCAGACAATCCACCTGCCACAGCCTCCCAAAGTGCTGGGATTACAGGCGTGAGCCACCGTGCCCGGCCTTTGATTTCTAACAGGCTTCTAACAGTGATGTTGATGCTGCTAGTTCACAGACCACCCTTTGAGTAGCAAGGTCCTAGAGTATACTTGAGAGCAAAACTCACATCTCTATCATTAATCCCCAACCAGAACCTTTTAAATAGGCTCCTTCTAATACAGGGAATAGAATAAGTTTAAGTAGATTCACAAATTTGTGGGAGTAAACTCCATTGCCTCCATCTTTCAGCATCTTTCAATGGAGATACTAAAAATACCAATAGCTTCCTGCCCCACCCACATCTGCTTCTGGTAGAAACCTCCTCCTCTCACATAAACAAAATTCCCCAGTCCAGGATATTTGGATCAGTGGAAGCCATCTGACCCAAGGAAAGTCCACCCATACATGGCCAGTGACCTGCCTTGAAAAGAAAAACTATATCAGTTGTTCCTCTCACAAAACCAAAGTTGGGAAAATGAAAGACTGAAACACTCAGGTGGGAGAATTCAAGCTCCAGGGTCATAGAATAAATTCCATGCCAGAATAGTCTTGAAAGGCAAGCTGAAACTATTAGGGAACAGAAATGATGAGTGAGTGAAGTTACAGGAGCCCAGTAAGTTGCAATAATATAAGGGAATAAGGATGCCAAGAAAAGCAGAGCTATCACAAGAAAGAAAGAAGTCAAGCAGCCTATGAGAGAAAGATAGCAAATGCTGCCCCAGTTCCTGTTACAGTTTCCAACAAGCCTGCTGTATCACTGTCCCTCTCCCTGTATTCTTGTGAGATCCCTATCTACCATATATATCTCTCTACAATATCCCTGTTTTCTTGAGCTAGCACTGGTTACTTTCTATATCTTCTTTTTAAAAAAATGAATTAAAACTGTGGGACTCTAGTTGTTCTGATTGTAATGCTATATTGGCAGCTCTATTCCAGAATTAATGGCAAAACCTTAATCATGGAATCTCAGAGTTTGAAAAGCTTTTGGAAGTCTTCCATCTACCTACCTCCCTATAATTCTGTTTAAATTTCTGGTGGTACAGTCTGGAATATTCTGTAAGGTACTTCATTCCGTTTGGGGGCAACTCTAATTGTTAAAAAGTTGTTATATGTATTGAAAGCTGAAATAGTCCCTGTAACCTGGACTAAATGAACCATTCAGGTCAATTCCATTTCCACATGACAACTTTTCTGGTGTTTGAGAATAGCTATCATGTCTCTCTTTAAGTCTTCTCTTCACTTGGCTGAATATGTCCCTATTTTTAACCACTCACAGTTCCTCCCTTTCATGGTGTGGTGATAAGAACCTCTCATCTTACTAGGAGACTTACGAAGGATATACTCTAGATGCCTGTGTCTCTCTTAAAATGTAATCCCACAGCTGAACAAAACACTCCAGAGGAGAAAAGAACACTGGGTTCTGGAAAAATTAATGCAACCTAAAATTGTATTAACTTCTTTAAAAGTTCTAATGGCTTCACTTACTACTTTGTAATTCCCTTGCTTATCCTAAATGTTTTATGACAAAAAGTGTACCACGAATATCCCACATTTTGAACTAAACCAAAAGCTAAGGTTCTTTTGGATGAACTTTTGCTTTAAGATTTCTATATTCTAAAAAACAACATTGTCCAATATAAATATAATGCAAGCCATACATGTACTTTTAATTTTCTAGTAGCTATACTAAAATGGAAACAAGTAAAATTAATTATAGTAATTTATTTAACTCAATATATTGTAAGTTTAACTATAGTTGATATAAAAATTATTAAAATATTTTACATTCTTTTTTATATTAAGTATTTAAATTTGATGTGTATTCTATACTTGGAGCATAACAAGTTTAGGACTGACTACATTTCAAAAGTTCAATAGCCACATATGGCTACCACATTGGACAGCACAATTTTAGAATAATAATAGCTAATGCTTATTGAACACTTACTGTGTGCCAGGGCTTTATTATTTTAACTCTTTAAATCTTCACATCAAATCTATGAGATAGGCACTATAATTATTCACAGTCTACAGATGAAAGAACAGAGTCAGGCCAGGCGCAGTGGCTCACGCCTGTAATCCCAGCACTTTGGGAGACTGAGACGGGCGGATCGCCTGAGACTGGGAGTTTGAGACCAGCCTGACCAACATGGAGAAACCCTGTCTCTACTAAAAATACAAAATTAGCCAGGCATGGTGGTGCATGCCTGGAACCCCAGCTCCTTGGGAGGCTGAGGCAGGAAAATTGCTTGAACCCAGGAGGCGGAGCTTGCGGTGAACCAAGATGGTGCTATTGGACTCCAGCCTGGGCAACAAGAGTGAAACTCTGTCTCAAAAAAAAAAAAAAAAAAACAAAAAAAAAACAAAAAAAACAGAAAGAAAGAACAGAATCATGGAGAAGTAAACTTACCCAGTTAGTAAGTAGTCGGTTGGGATCTGAACCCAGGATGCCTGCCTACAGAGTCTGGGATCTTAACAGCTATTTTACATGTGTCACACACATATTGCATGCTGGATACAGTGCTAGTAACTTTGTGTATAGTGTTATGCTTAATTCCCATTTATGGATGAAAAAACTGAGGCCCTAAGAAATTAGTGACCTGCCAAAGTCCGCAAACTAGTGTTAGATTCTGACACCAAAGCCAATGCATCTGACCACCGCACCCTCTTCCTGCTTCACTGCTATCCAGAAACTCTGGTATTTCCACATATATACAGCCATGACTCAATACTTTGGTGCTGATGTTTTAAATTAGAGAATGGCCAGATAACATCAGAGTGTAGAGGAGAAAGTAAGTAACATGTAAGTACATTACACTATTTTTTGATCGTCAAAGCCACACATATAAATCACAAGTGCCAACAAAACACTAGAGTTATTTTTTTTTTTAATTTCTAATGCATGAGGAGGTAAAACTTATTTGAAACATTTGTCTAAAATATGGATAGACTTTAAAACTTTGCAGACCTGAGAAAAGTAACAATACCAGCAAAGCAATTCTCAGGAAGACATCTTATTTTTGTAGAGTGTACGTAACTCACAAGAGGAGGCAGTAAGCAATTGAAAGGATATGACACTCTTCCTCCCTTATGTACTGTGTGGCTTTATTGTTTTGTTCACTTAGAAGTGAACTTGACATTTTGTTTTTACACTCCTTTCAGGTCCTGTCTTTCTTTTAGATTAGGTCAAACTGAGCCTGAGTTCCTTGCCAAGTTCCAGCCTCAGGGGTTTTTTCTCTATCTCTAGGTATCTCTTTTCTACTGCTTCAGGAAATGAGCCCAGGGTTTTCAGAGAAACTTGGGAATTATTTCTTAGTCATTTTTATCTGGACAACATTGAGTTCAAATACTCCAATATTCGCCTGTGCACAGTAGCACTGCATCTTGCCTAAACTATTTTATTCCATCTACTGATGTTTCTGTTGTTGCTTCCAGGTTAGCATTTTTCTTCTTGTTGTAGTTATTAAGTGGTAGATGGAGGGTAGCAGTGGTCTTGGAGGAAATAAGGCAAGGTAGGATGGGAGGGGAATGGAGAGAAAAGAGACTCAGAGTAGAAGGGGCTTTAATAATCAGGAGGCCACAGGTTCTGGTCAGGCTTTCCTGGCATGGTCAACCCCAGCAAGTTATGTGCCTCAGTTTCTCCATCTGAAAATAGGGGTGACAGGATTTTTGTGGCACACAATTCTCCATTGCTGTTCCTCAGCTTCAGTGACATCTTGACATTTATTCGAAACAACTATAGATAATTGTTAAGGGTTAATATTTAATAGAAAAATAAAAGCTGCTTTTCTAACTCCTCTGGGAGAAATGAAAGAGCTCTATGCCTTAGCAAAAAAAAAAAAAAAGAAAAAGAAAAAACAGATGAAAGAACTATACAGGGATCCAAGGAGAGGAAGAAAAGTAATTAGCATCCTGAGCCATTAGGAAAAATAGATTGTATTTAGAGAATAAAAAAAAAAAAAAAAAAAAACAGATTTCTCCAAAGATCAAAGGAAAAAAATATCAACTGGGCATAGGTATATGAGTAAAAGAGTTACTTAAACTGTAATAATCTAGGCTCTAAAATATATGCTGGTAACTTCCTATTTTTTTCTTAGTTTGTGCCATCATAAATGGTATATGACATGTAATTCTTCACGAAAACACAAGAATGCATCACTCTTCTGAATCCACCCAGAAGGAAAGCTACAGAAGGCTAGGGTGAGTAAGATGCCCAAGTTCTCAAAGCTCTGCTATAGGAAGAGGTCAGATGCCTTCCGTGGTTTACAGTGAGGATGGGGAGTTTTGCAGCATTACCACAACTCACCATGTATACTGCACACTGAGAGGATTCAGGAAGTAGCAACTGTATAATATAAGGGCTTCATTAAATGCAAACAGTGTGCACCCTGAGATTCACATACGAATTGGACATACAGAGCATGTCCTGACTTCTTCAGGGGGTCTTTGCATGGCTCTGAGGAGTGGTTCAACCTGAGGACAGTGAGAGTGTTTGAAGGGCACAGGACCAGTATGAAAGGGAAGGCAATTCTGTGAGTGTTGCTCAGAGCCCTGCCTCTACCCCGTATCTTCCAAGGATGAGTGTTAGAACCTGGGCAGGGGAGGCAACAGAAAACTATGTAAAAGAGCCATTTCACTGAAACTGTGAGCATGAGACTTCTTGTTTATGGGAACCAGGAGGTAACTTCTTGTTTATGAGAGACAAATTCTGAATATAACATGTTGCAGCCTGAGACACACTTCGGACAGCAACAGCTTCAATGGTTTTGGCAGCTCTCCTGCAGACAGAAGGCAACAAAAAGCAGAAGAGGACAAAAGGGGCAGATGCCATGCAGTAGCAAATGTGTTTGGGAACACTCAATGAGACACTCCCTTGGTACATCCATCAATAACTAGAGAGGCAGAGCCGGGCGTGGTGGCTCACCCCTGTAATCGCAGCACTTTGGGAGCCCAAGGCAGGAGGATCAGGAGGTGAAGAGATCGAGACCATCCTGACCAACATGGTGAAACTCTATCTCTACTAAAAATACAAAAATTAGCTGGGCGTGGTGGCACACGCCTGTAGTCCCAGCTACTCGAGAGGCTGAGGCAGGAGAATTGTTTGAACCCAGGAGGCGGAGATTGCAGTGAGCCAAGATTGCACCACTGCACTCCAGCCTGGAAACAGAGCGAGACTCCATCTCAAAAAAAAAAAAAAGAAAGAAAAAGAAAAAAACTAGAGAGCCTTTGTGGATGAGGTACAGAACCAATAATTATTGATGGGGTCCTGAAGGCAGAGAAATACAGGGACCCTAGTTCACACTTGGTTTGTGAAACACTGGCTTCATGGGGAGAGCCATCTGAGAGTAATACAAGCAAGTATGTTTAGTTTCCCTAAATTTGCTTTGACTGGGATTAACAGGTTTTTTTCCTTGCACCTTTTTATAAAAATATCTAATTCCAGGTGATAAATTAAAATACGACACACAAACCTGGGCATATTGGTGCTTGCCTGTATTCCCAGCTACTCAGGAGGCTGAGGCAGGAGAATCACTTGAGGCCAGGAGTTTGAGGCTGCAGTGTGCTATGATCACACCTATGAATAGCCACTGCACTCCACTCTGGGCATAAAGCAAGACTTCATCTCTAAAACATAAAAATAAAAAAACATGAGGTGCAGTGGCTCACATCTGTAATCCCAGCACTTTGGGAGGCTGAGGCAGGAGGATTGCTTGAGCCCAGGAGTTCAAGACCAGCCTGGGCAACATAGTGAGACCCTGCTTCTAAAAAAAAAAATTATTATTATTATTATTTTGAGATAGAGTTTTGCTCTTGTTCCCTAGGCTGGAGTGCAGTGGTGTGATCTCAGCTCATAGCAACCTCTGCCTCCCAGATTCAAGCAATTCTCCTGCTTCAGTCTCCCGAGTAGCTGGGATTACAGGCATGCACCACCACACCCAGCTAATTTTTTTTTGTATTTTTAGTAGAGAGGGTTGTATTTTTAGTAGGGTTTCTCTATGTTGGTCAGCCTGGCCTTGAAATCCCAACCTCAGGTGATCCATCTGCTTCTGCCTCCCAACGTGTTGGGATTACAGGCATGACCCACTGTACCTGGCCAAAATAATAATAATAATAATAATAATTAACTAGCTGAGCATTGTGACACATGCCTGTAGTCCCAGTTACTCAAGAGTTTGAAATGGAAAGATTATTTGGGCCTGAGAAGTCAAGGCTGCATTGAGCCATGATGGTGCCACTGAACCCCAGTCTAGGTGACAGAGTGAGACCCTGTCTCCAAAAAAAAAAAAAAAAAAAGACACACTGTCTATTGTACCCTATATCTTAATATTAATATGAAATTCTTCTCTACTAAATCTTATAAAGTTACCCATGACCATTTACCTTATTCCTTATTCCGTAAGAATTAAGTATCTTTCATAGACTACAAGAAAGTGTTATAAGAATTCATTGCAAAATCCAAGTAAATAAGGAGGTAAAATAAGGGAGGCTGAGGCAGGAGGATTGCCTCAAATCCAAGTAAATTTAAGGAGGTAAATTCACTGAATAAACCTCCTTTGTCATTATTCAAATAATTTAATAGATTAGAAGGTAGCTATATATTTTTGTAGGACTGTTCTGTCTTTATATTGCTATAAATTCACCTGCTTCATTATCTTTACTCATTTTTCCTAACAGATTTTTTTCCTCCTTGCTATAATTTGATAATTATTGGTGATTCTTATTTTAAAAGACACTACACTGGTTATACTCCATTTGCCACCAGCCATATCTACTCTTCACCCTTGTCCACCCTGCTGGGTACCCATGGAGACTGACTCTTTTAAACCATACCACCTGGGCTCCCTTGCCTTCTGGCTTCTCACTGGGTTTTGGCCTAGGAAGCACCAGCAAGAGATAGAGTGCAGGAAGAAAGAGAAGCCAGGCTATTGCCATGCTCCCTTGGGCCTGGCTATAGTCCTGGAGGTGGCTGCATTCTTCAATGGCCACTGCTTTTGTTAAGCAGCTCCTCTTCCATAGCTCTAGCTCTCACCTGGTTCCAATAACACTGTGTCTCCCTTTGTTCCTTGTGGCCTAGGTACAGTTGCAGCTCCCACACTTGCCTGTCCAAATTTATTTCAATCCCTTATCGGTGCCCTTAACCCTGCCCACACCTCAGTAAATAGTACCTCTTTTAAACTCTCTTCAGTTAAATTATTTGAGTTTACCACCTGTTTCCTGCTGTGTCTCTGGCTATTACAGATACCAAGTCAATATATGGCTAAATCAGATTTTAACTGAAGAGGTGGGATACACAAAGATAATTACTTATATTGGCCAAAAAATTTTAAAAAGTTAACACTATGCTAATAATAACAATTTCCAAATTCCAAAGGAAATGCAGGTAAGAAGTCAAACCATTTTCAGCATGTCCTCTTATGGTTAATTTTAGTTCTTAAATCTATGCTGAGGTCTGTGTCTTACAATAAGAGTACTACCTTCATCTTACAATGTTCAATGCTACAGCAGTTGTTGCCCAAATCTCTTTCTCTACATAGAAAGAATGGCCTTACCCTATGATTTACACCCCTTCCAACACAGTACATATTCAATATCTAGAGTTGTTCAATCAAAACAAATACCTTGGGAACTCCCAACAAGACAGTTATGTTCATTAGCATTCTCCAAGACTCACAGAACAATCCCAGAGGACCACAGACACTACAGTCTAATACTCTTTAACTTTTCCCTCTAGTGTGAGTGGCAGAAAATACCTCTTTGTTGTTTCAGTTGTCTAGTAGATAACTATTAGATTGTACACACACACACACACACACACACAATCTCCTCAGAAAAAATATGAATTCTCAGAGACAGTTACTTAACAATACTTTGTTAATACAGCATTGGCCTACAAATATTTTTTTTAATGGAGCTGATGAATAATTAACCTTAAGATCTAGATTTCTGTCTTATTTTGAAAATAATCAGATTAAGCCGTATTTCTACACAGCTATGATCCGTTGGAGCTGAATAGACGTTGCAATTTTTAGATGAGGGATCAACCTCCCATGTACCACAGTCCTCATCACACTGCACTGCCTCTCTAGGCATTTTATGCATTCACAATATCTGCCTAGACTCTGCAGACACTTGAATTTGCAGAGTCCCGCTCCTTTTTAAATTATGTTCAATAAGAAATAGATCTAGTGTTAAAGAATAAACCTCTTAATGGTTGCTCTATTAGCCAAAAACACCAGGCCAAACCTTTGAAATTACCACTTGTAAGGGTTTGATTAAATTCTTAGGTAAAGATTCACTTGTTGGCTGGGCACGGTGGCTCACGCCTGTAATCCCAGCACTTTGGGAGGCTGAGGCAGGCGAATCACAAGGTCAGGAGATCAAGACCATCCTGGCTAACATGGTGAAACCCTGTCTCTACTAACAATATAAAAAATTAGCTGGGCGTGGTGGCGGGCGCCTGTAGTCTCAGCTACTCAGGAGGCTGAGGCAGGAGAATGGCGTGAACCTGGGAGGCGGAGCTTGCAGTGAGCCGAGATTGCACCACTGCACTCCAGCCTGGGCAACAGAGCGAAACTATACATTCATTTGAATACATTAGAAACCCTTAGTCAAACTAGGTTAGGTAAACTAGCTCTCAGTAAATTAGTCTGATCCTACTTAATTCACGATTTTTAATTGAATTAATTAGTAAAAGTTTTTCCATTTGAACCTTGTGTTTTGTCCAGTTTTAGTTTTATATGCTATAGAATATAATATAGTCCTAGTTCAGACATTTCTTGTCCCTAGTCTAGAATTCTTGTTTGAAGTCTGTCTGCTACCATTCCAACCCATTATTTAAACTTGATCTCCTACATTTGGAAATATAATGGAACACTGTATTTAATTTATGAAATTGATATTGTACTGAAATTGTAATTTTCCAAATGGAATCTCCATTGCCTAAAAAACCTTTATTTAGAAAATGCAGAAACTTTTAAGACATTGCTCATTCGGCCAGGTGTGGTGGCTCACGCCTGTAATCCCAGCACTTTGGGAAGCTGAGGCAGGCAGATCACAAGTTCAGGAGTTCAAGACCAGCCTGGCCAATATGGTGAAACCCCATCTCTACTAAAAATATAAAAATTAGCCAGGCTTGGTGGCATGTGCCTGTAGTCCCAGCTACTTAGGAGGCTGAGGCAGAAGAATCGCTTGAACCCAGGAGGCGGAGGTTGCCATGAGCTGAGATTGTGCCACTGCACTCCAGCCTGAGCGACAGAGCGAGACTCCATCTCAAAAAACAAACAAACAAGCAAAAAAGGCAGTACTCATTCAACTTAGCCATGTTATAGTCACTACTGATTTAAAAATGATAAAGAAAAACATCGTTTTATTCTAATTGTAGTATACACCCCATTAATCAACTTCAGTGTAATCAATTTGTCACAGGCATTTGAAACAGAGCAACTCCAACTCTTTATTTATGTATTTATGTATTTATTTATTTATTTATTTGAGAGGGAGTCTTGCTCCATCTCCCAGGAGTGGAGTGGAGTAATCTCGGGTCACTGCAACCTCCACCTTCTGGGTTCAAGCAATTCTTTTGCCTCAGCCTCCCCAGTAGCTGGGATTACAGGCACATGCCACCACGCCTGGCTAAGCTTTTGTATTTTCAGTAGAGACAGGGTTTCATCTTGTTGGTCAGTCTGGTCTTGAACTCCTGACCTCAGGTGATCCACCCGCCTCGGCCTCCCAAAGTGTTGGGATTACAGGTGAGAGCCCCCGCGCCTGGCTATTTATTTTTTTGAGACAGATTTTCGCTCTGTCCCCCAGGATGGAGTGCAGTAGCCATCTCAGCTCACTGCAACCTCTGCCACCCGGGTTCAAGCAATTCTGCCTCAGCCTCCGGAGTAGCTGGGATTACAGGTACCTGCCACCATGCCTGGCTAATTCTTATATTTTTAGTAGAGACGGGTTTTCACTATGTTGGCCAGGTTGGTCTTGAACTCCTGACCGCAAGTGAGTCGCCTCTGTTGGCCTCCTAAAGTCTGGGGATTACAGGCGTGAGCCACCGTGCAGGGCCGCAACTCCATCTTTAATAGGGCATGCATAAAATAAGGCTGAGACCTACTAGGCTGTATTCCCAGTTGGTTAGGCATTCTTCCTCACAGGCTGAGATAGGAGGTCCACACAAGATACAGGTCATAAAACCCTGCTGATAAAATAGGATGTACCTGCTGGGCGTGATGGCTCATGCCTGTAATCCCAGCACTTTGAGAGGCTGAAGTGGGTGGATCACTTGAGCTCAGGAGATGAGACCAGCCTGCCCAACATGGCAAAACTCTGTCTCTACCAAAAAAATACAAAAATTAGCCAGGCATGGTGGCACGTGCCTGTAATCCCAGCTACTGAGGAGGCTGAGGTGGGAGAATCGCTTGAACCCAGGAAGGGGAGGTTGTGGTGAGCCAAGATCGTGCCACTGCACTCTAGCCTGGGTGACAGAGTAAGACCCTGTCTCAAAAAAAGAAAAAGGCCAACCTGACCAACACAGCAAAACTTCCTCCCAATCTCTAAAAAAAAAAAAAAAAAAAACAAAATTAGCAAAGTCTGCTGGTGCGGCCCTGTAGTCCCAACTTCTTGGGGGGCTGAGGCACGAGGATTGCTTGAACCCAGGCGGTTGAGGCTGCAGTGAGCCAAGACTGTGCCATTGTACTCCAGCCTGGGTGACAATGAGACCTGGTCTCAAACAAAACAAAATAGGATTCTGTAAAGAAGCTGGCCAAGCTGGGGGTGGTGGCTTACGCCTGTAATCCCAGCACTTTGGGAGGCTGAGGCGAGTGGATCACCTGAGGTCACAAGTTCAAAACCAGCCTGGCCAACATGGTGAAACCCTATCTCTACTAAAAATACAAAAATTAGCTGGGCCGGGGTATGGTGGTGAGTGCCTGTAATCCCAGCTACTCAGGAGGCTGAGGCAGGATAATTGCTTGAACCCAGGAGGCAAAGGTTGCAGTGAGTGGAGATGGCACCACTGCATTCCAGCCTGGGTGACAGAGTGAGACTCCGTCTCAAAAAAAAAAAAAAAAAAAAGGCCAGCCAAAACCCACCAAAACGAAGATGGCAATGAAAGTGACCTCTGGTAGTGCTCACTCCTCATTATAAGCAAACTATAATGTATTAGCATGCTAAAAGACACTCCCACCAGTGCCATGACAGTTTACAAATGCCATGGCAATGTCTGGAAGTTACACTGTGTAGACTATAAAGGGGAAGAACCCTCAGGTCTGGGAAATATCCGCCCCTTTCCTGGAAAACTCAGGAATTGTTTTCCAGTTTCACATATAATCAAGCATATAATCCATTGTTTCGCATATAATCAAGAAATAACTGTTAAGTTTACTCAACGGGTAGTCCATGTCACTGCTCTATGGAGTAGCCATTTTCTTTTCTCTTTTGGGACGGAGTTTCACTCTTGTTGCCCAGGCTGGAGTGCAATAGCACGATCTCAGCTCACTGCAACCGTCACCTCCCAGGTTCAAGCGATTCTCCTGCCTCAGCCCTGAGAGTAGCTGGGATTACAGGCACGCGCCACCATGCCCAGCTAATTTTGTATTTTTTGTAGAGACGGAGCTTTTCCATGTTGGCCAGGCTGGTCTCGAACTCCCGACCTCAGGTAACCTGCCCGCCTTGGCCTCCCAAAGTGCTGGGATTACAGGCGTGAGCCACCACGCCCATCCCAGTAGCCATTCTTATCTTTCTTTACTTCTCTAATAAACTTGCTTTCACTTTTCTCTATGGACTCGCCCTGCATTCTTTCTTGTGTGCGGTCCAAGAACCCTCTCTTGGGGTCTGGATCGGGATCCCTTTCTAGTAACAAACTAAACAAATTCACTGACCCTTTCCAGTGCCTTTGTACAACCTTAATAGGTCCATTGCCAATGCGCAAGGCAAGTTAATATGCCGAGACACTGGCTTGCAGCAGAGAAAGTGGTTTAAGGCCACCAAACAAAGAAACAGGAGGTGACCTGAAAGCCATCTCACTGAAAAGTCTGGGGCTAGGGATTTTAACGGTTTTGGAGTGGGCCGAAGTATGGAGATCATTGATTGGTTAAAGAGTGCAGGGTGAAGTCACAGGACAGGGAAATGAAGACGCTGTATTCTCATGCTGATTCCATTCCTCTGTGAGGGTCTTTAAACTGGTTGGCATTAGCTGTTTCTCTGGAATTCGGGATCTGAAAAACATCTTAAGCAATCCTTAAGCAAAAGCAATATAATTCTAATGCCAGAGATCCTATCTGTAGGAACAACGGGGATGCAAATGGTCAGTATCTAGTAACTTTGAGCAACAAGGAAGTGGGTTAATGTGCAGCCCGATTAATATTTAAATATAACTGTATTTCTGTCCAGAACCGACATGCAATTCTTGTCAACCCTGAGGGGACAATTTCATGTCAATTAACATATTGATACGCAGTACCCTGAAAACTCATCTAGTAATCTGTTCTCCAGTCTACCCACCATTTCTCCCACTAGTAGAGTTTTATACTTTAGAGTTTGGCTGGGCATGGTGGCTCACGCCTGTAATCTCAGCACTTACGGAGACCAAGGCAGGCAGATCACTTGAGCCCAGCCTGGGCAAGACCAGCCTGGGCAACATGATGAGACCCTGTCTCTACTAAAATTACAAAAAATTGGCTGGGTGTGATGGCGTGTGCCTGGAGTCCCAGCTACTGGGAAGGCTGAGGTGGGAGAATCACCCATGCCCAGGCAGTTGAGGCTGTAGAGAGCCAAGATCATGCCACTGCATGCCCAACCTAGGCAACCAGAGGGAGACCCTGTCTCAAAATAAATAAATGAAATAAAAATGAAAAAGTCCATTATTTTTTAAATCTGTTTATGCTTCCAGATGAAATGTGTATACAAGAAAGAAAAAGTATTTTTTAAACGTGAAGTTTTTTTAACGTGAAAACTAATGTGAATGCTTTGAAAAGACTTGATAAAGGCAAAGTGCCAAAAAACATTGATGCCAAATTTGGGGTAACAAGACAACTATAAAAATAAGGAAAAAGGGGTGATGTGTGGTGGCTCACACCTGCAATCCTAACAGTTTGGGAAGCCAAAGTGTGAGGATCTTTTGAGGCCAGGAGTTTGAGACCTCAATGTAGTAAGATCCTGTCTCTACAAAAAAAAATTTGGTTGGGGGCAGTGGCTCACTAACCTGTAATCTCAGCAATTTGGGAGGCTGAAGCAGGTGGATCACCTTAGGTCAGAAATTCAAGACTACCCTGGCTAACATGGTGAAACCCCTATTTCTACTAAAAATACAAAAACTAGCTGGGCATGGCAGTGCATGCCTGTAATCCCAGCTACTCAGGAGGCTGATGTTACAGTGGTCCTTGCTCCCAGAGCTCCCAAGATGGTGGCGGGCTGCTTCCAAAATGGCGGCTGGCCACTTCCAAGATGGTGGCAGGCCTCGTGTTCTCTGACCTCCGGTTCTTGGCCTCATAGATTCCAAGGAATGGAATCTTGGGCCATGTGGTGAGTGTTATAGTCTATTAGAAGCTGTGGGTCACGGAAGAGAACGCTGGAACCCAGTGACTAGTGTTCAGCTCCATTAGGACGAACCCAGGCACTTAGCTGTGCAGGAACAATGGCAAGCCTTTAGCCAGATCAGGAGTAGCAATGGGCACCTCGCTGCATCAGCACAGCCCACACCCTACCCGATCTGGAGGGACGGAAGTCAGCAGCCGGTCTGCCTAGGCAGCAAACAGCAGTGGTGGACAGCAAGGGAAAGCTCATCTCCAGCGGTAACAAAACAGGGACCAGAATAGTGCAGCTGCAAGATTTAATAGAGGGAAAACAGAGCTCCCATATAAGGGGAGGGGACCCAAAGGGGGTTACCACTACCTGCTGGCTGCCTGGGTTTATATCCTGATCCTTGACCCGCCTGCTGTGCTCTCAGGCAATACATGATTGGCTATTTTTTTACCTCCTGTTTTTGCCTAATTAGCATTTTAGTGAGCTCTCTGATTGGTCAGGTGTGGGCTAAGTTGCAAGCCCTGTGTTTAAGGGTGGATGCGGTCACCTTCCCAGCTAGGCTTAGGGATTGTTAGTCGGCCTAGGAAATCCAGCTAGTCCTGTCTCCCACTGAGGCAGGAGAATCACTTGAAACTGGCTGGTGGAGATTGTAGTAAGCTGAGATCGTGCCACTACACTCCAGCCTGGGCGACAGAGTGACACTCTGTCTCAAAACAAAAAAATTAAAAATTAGATTGGGCACAGTGGCTCATGCCTATAATCCCAGCATTCTGGAAGAGGAGGCAGGAGGATCACTTGAGTCCAGGAATTCAAGACCAGTCTAGATAACATAGTGAGACCCCATCTCTGCCAAAAAATAATTTTAAAAAATTTACCTGGGCACGGTCCCAGGTACTAAGGAGGCTGAGGCAGGCGAATTGCTTGAGCCTGGGAGATGAAGGCTCCAGTGAGCCATAATCATACCACTGCACTCCAGCGTTGGTGACAGTAAGACCCTGTCAAATAAATAAATAAATAAATAAATAAATAAATAAATAAATAATAGCCCAGTGTGGTGGCATGTATCTGTAGTCCTAGCTACTTGGGTAGCTGAGGGGGAGGATTGCTTGAGCCTAGGAATTGCAGGTTATGGTGAGCTGCATGCCAGCCTGGGCAACAGTATGAGACTGTCTCTAAAAATATATACATAAATATAAATTATATGGAAAAAAGAACAAATATCTATAAAGATTCTTCCTTCAGACTGCCCCATAAGTCCTTGTTCTGCTTTTAATGCAAATACTTCTATTGCCCTTATTATGTGCCAGACGAATATCTGAAGTACTTAGCCTACTCATTTTATTATCTTATGAGGTAGATACTACAACTATTCTCATTTTACAGATGAGGAAATTAAAGCTCAGTGAGGTTAGGTAAGAGCCTCCAGATAATTATGTGGTAGAGCCCCATTTTAAACCTGAAAAGTCTGAATTCTAGCTGAAAACACTGGATACCATAGGCAATGCATTATGGTCGTGTTGTACAAAAAAAAAAAAAAAAGACAATTCAGAACACCCATCAGCAGACCCATATTCAAAGAAGGGTGAGGCAAATGAACAAGTTTTATACATTTTAAGTGAAAAGAAATGTTTAAGTTATGTAGTTGTCATTTTATATGACTAACCACTGGTTCTAACTGAGTTAAATGAAGAGCTTTCCTCTACTCAAGAGAAGTACAACACTGAGTCATACAAAAGAGTGTTTTCTCATGAGAGGAAGGATGGAATTTAATATTAAAAACAGCAGAATAGTGTTTTCAACAAATGGTGCCAGGCCAATTGACCATCTATATGCAGAAAAATGAACCCTGACACACACTTCACATCTTATACAAAATTAATTCAAAATGAATTATGGACCTAAATGTAAAACACAGAACTGTAAAACTTCTAGAAGAAAACATGGAAGAAAATCTAGGTGACCTTGGGTTTGGCAATGAAATTTTAGATATAACACCAAAGTGATGAAACCTATGAAAGAAAAAATGGATACATTGGACTTTATTAAAATTTTTTAAAAATGCTCTATGTAAAAGAGAGTAAGATAAGCCACCTTTTGGCAGAAAACATTGGCAAGCCACATATCTTATAAAACACTTGTAATGCCAGGTGCGGTGGCTCAAGCCTGTAATCCCAGCAGTTTGGGAGGCCGAGACAGGCGGATCACGAGGTCCGGAGATCGAGACCATCCTGGCTAACACGGTGAAACCCCGTCTCTACTAAAACTACAAAAAACTAGCCGGGCGAGGTGGCGGCACCTGTAGTCCCAGCTACTCGGGAGGCTGAGGCAGGAGAATGGCGTGAACCCGGGAGGCGGAGCTTGCAGTGAGCTGAGATCCAGCCACAGCACTCCAGCCTGGGTGACAGAGCGAGACTCCGTCTCAAAACAAACAAAACAAAACAAAACAAAACACTTGTATTCAGAATATGGAAACAACTCCACTATTGTTAATAATACTAAAAGAATATTTTGTACGTAAAATTTTGCTAGGTTTTGACCATTAGAAAAACGAGACAGGCCGGGTATGGCGGCTCACACCTGTAATCCTAGGACTTTGGGAGGCTTAAGGCAGGAAGATGGTTTGAGCCCAGGAGTTTGAGACGAACCTGGGCAACATGGCGAAACCTCGTCTCTACAAAAAAATCTGAAAATTAGCTAGGCATGGTAACACACATTATAGTCCTAGCTAGGAGGATCACCTGAGCCCAGGAGATTGAGGCTGCAGTGAGCTGTGATCGAACCACTGCACTCCAGCTTGGCAACAAAGTAAGACCCTGTCTCAACAAACAAAACAGGATGTGGAAACTAAAGAAAATAATAACGAACTCTTATATGGTATTTACTGTATGCCTGAAACTGTTCTAGGAACTTCACATATATATTCATTTTATCCTATGACAATGCTAAGAGATGAGTACTATTATATTATGTCCATTTTACAGATAAGGAGATTGAGGCATAGATGATTTAAAAAAAAAAAAAAAAAAAAACTTGCCCAAAATCACACCACGAGCAAGTAAAGGAGGTGGCATTTAAACATGTTCTGGCTCCAGTCCGTACTCTGAACTATTATATTACAGTGTTAATGACATCAACAGGCATTTGTGAAATATCTACTGTGCAACAAAAGATATTGTGTCAGACATAACAAGAAAAATAAGAGTAGTTTGCCCACAAAAACTCACAATGTTGTGGGAGAAACCCATAGCTAACTCACTATGGGAACAAAGAAGACAAAATGACCTAGCCCAGATCAGGAGACTCTCAGGTTTCAAATGAGAGTTGAGATTTCATTAGTGGCCTGTGGAAGGTGTAGGTGTGAAAACTGACAAGGATGTGAAAAACACTCAAAGGAGACTGAATTTTAGGTAAATTGGTCATTAACAGAAGGACCGTTAAGTAAATAAGCTTCGGACAAATTGACTTCAGGCTGGTTTATATTTTAGTTAACCAATTTTAGGCAACTTTTTGTTTTGTTTGTTCAGATGGAAGCCTTATTGAGCACCTACTGTGAAAACAAGTGAGAGTGTGAGGATATTGAGATGAACAGAGGTTCTCTCTGCCCTAGAGCTGTTGAGTCAGAATCACTGAAAGGGCTTGTTAAAAACATATTAATAGACCCACTCGTAGACTTTCTAATTCAGTAGGTCTGGGGTGTGACCAGATAATTTCTAGTTCTAACAAGTTCCCAGGTGACTCTGATGCTGCCTGTAAGGAACCACACTTAGAGAATCACTGCCCTAGAGGAATCAAAAGTTAGAGGAAAGGAAGTTGGTATTTGGGAGGCCTTCACAGCTGAGTTTGTAATGGAAAGAACGTGTAATGGAAGGCCAAAGGGGAAGGGGATTCTGGGTGAAGGTTAACGTTTACAAAAGCAGGGACTGTCTAAGAGAGTTCTGGAAAAGCAAGTGTTTTTGGATGTTTGGAAACCAAAGAGGATTCGTGGGAGACCCAGCAGGAAAAGCAGCCCTTGCCTGCTAAGCTAAGGACCTTGACTTATCACAGCAGTCCTTGGAGATTGAAGGATTTTAATCAAAACAAGGGAGAAACAATAATAGTTTTACTACAATGCTCCTTTGACACCCATAAAAGTTAGTGATACCTGCTGCATTCTTAAAAAAAAGAGAAAACTAGAACTTTATAGTACAACAATACTGAAAAGCAATTATTTCTAAATTATCTTTTCCCAGCCAAAAGTGTGTAAGTAGGCTGCATCTTTGGTACAGAGGGACTTCTATTAGACATTTTATATTAGAAACTCAAGACAAAGTTATTTAATTCCATAACAGTATTTAAATAAGGGTACTTCAATTTTTTCTTCATTTCTAGTTGTAACTAACTACCTGGGAAGGGAATATAGTTAATTTGTCTAGGCAGATTTTGACATTTAAAATAATGCATAGGCCCAAGGGGTAGGAATTTTCATTACTTAGGTTTACTTTCAGTAAATCAAATCGCTGGTTTATATAAGGTTATCCAGCAGAATTTGTTCCATATTAAGAATCAAAAGAACATTGTAAATGATTATTAATAACACCTCAAATATATTTAAATTTTAGTAGAGAATTAAAGCCAGCACAATAATTATGTACATTATCAGTGATTACACTGAGACATAATCCTGGTAAATACTTGGGCACAAATAGATAAAGCTAAGAACAAGAGTTTGGAATTAAAAAAAAAAAAATCCAGAAATAAAGAACATTCATGTTCTAAAAAGAACTACAAAACAACAGGGATTTTGTGTCTATTAGTCTAAAGTTGTAATTCAACTGATATCAGCCAACCACCTGTACTGGGTGCTTAGACTAGGAAAGGTACCAAGCACAATCCACTAAGGATGATTTGTGTTCCAAGAGTTGCGTGCCACAAAGGAAACTTGTAGTTTCCAGAACAGTTTGTAAATGTAGCTGTGAGCACCTAATTCACATGTACAATAGGTGGAAGGAAAAATGCTGTTCAGAACACAATAGGTAAATATTCAAAGCCAAAAAAATTCCTAAAAATTCATGTGAACATCCACTGAATTGGTGGGAGGGGAAGGGAGGGGTGAGGACCAGTGGGCAGAGAGGACACTCATTTCTCCATACAAACAGCTTTTCCCCTACGGCAACTAGCTTAATTCTAAAAAACTAGAGGAAAAGACTCAATAAAAAAAGGGAAGGAAAAGAAAGGAAAATAAATTTAGTAAAAGCTGATCTATTGCCAAAAAGTTAATTTTCCCTTTCTTTCTTCAAAGTGTATCTATCAACACCAATATTTTTTAGTAAAGACCACTCTATCAATTTTAAAATATAAAACTCAAAAAGATATAGTCAAGATATTTCAGTATTTCAGATCCATTTAAACGTTGTTTATAGCCTCTCTCCTTCTCTCACTTTCCCAATGGCTCTTTCTCTCTCAATCTATTTCAGTCCCCCAATCTTCCTTTTTTTCCTCTAAGTCTGTCTCTCTCTCTCCAGGCACGGGATAGGGGAAATTACTTTTGGCACTGAAAAGAAATGTAAGTTTGTACATGTAAAGACTGCAAAGCCTCGTTGATGATAATCATAAAATTTACTATAAATAGGTTATAAATCAAGATACTCAACCATACCTTTAGTAAGCAGACATTTCTTATCTGGCTTAGTCTTTCATATCTTCCTGCCAAACATTTACTAGGACAAATGATCCACTTATTTACTGCCATGGGGGAAAAAGAAGTATTGCACTGCTACCTCTTTGTTTTGAGGAGACAACAGGGCTCAGGGGGCCAAGAAGCAGTGTGGGGGAGACAGGGTCACTAAATACTAAATCTGTCCTTGCCACTCCTTGCCTTTGGAATCTTAAGCAAAGAACTTAATTATGCATCCATTCATTCATTTAATCATTCCCTTAGAACTCAGATAACAGCACCAGAGGAGCAGTTGCAAGGAATAGTCAATTAAATAATATGAAAGATCCTTGTTAACATAAAAAGCTTTATTTAATAAATTCTCTAGAAATTGAAAAATATCATATGCAACTTATCTGTTAGATTGATTTTTTATTATATAAACTAATTCCAGAAAATAAATAGGGAATTTTAAAGACATTGTAAAATCTTTTAGGTTACCTCCTTTTAGGTAACAGCAGTAAAAAATCCTGTTTCAGTGACCAGACTGGTATCCTTCTCTCCTAAAAGTTACTGTGACTTCAGAATAGAAGATGAAGATTTATTTAATGCATTCATTCAACAAACACATATTGATTATCTGCTATGTATCAAGAATATAGTCTACCCTTTGAAAAAACTAGGAACTCCAAAACCTGTGGACACAATAATCAAATATTTGTGAAAGGATAGAAGCAAATGAAAATAATTTTCTTCCAAATGCCTATAAATTTATGCCATCTTCATAAAATCTACTTTAGAAAGTAGAGAATAATTGGCCAGGTGCAGTCGCTCACTCCTGTAATCCCAGCACTTTGGGAGGCCAAGGAGGGTAGATAACAAGATCAGGAGTTTGAGACCAGGCTGGCCAATACTGTGAAACCCCGTCTCTATTAAAAATACAAAAATTAGCCAGGTGTGGTGGCAGGTGCCTGCAGTCCCAGCTACTCATGAGGTTGAGGCAGGAGAATCACTTGAACCCGGGAGCCAGAGGTTGCAGTGAGCTGAGATCGCACCACTACACTCCAGCCTGGGCAACACAGCAAGACTCCGTCTCAAAAACAAACAAAAAAAGAAAGTAGAAAATAATTGTTTTTTTGCCGGGCGCGGTGGCTCACACCTGTAATCCCAGCACTTTGGGAGGCTGAGGCGGGCGGCTCACAAGGTCAGGAGATCGAGACCACGGTGAAACCCCGTCTCTACTAAAAAAAAAAATACAAAAAATTAGCCGGGCGCGGTGGCGGGCGCCTGTAGTCCCAGCTACTCAGCAGGCTGAGGCAGGAGAATGGCGTGAACCCGGGAGGCAGAGCTTGCAGTGAGCCAAGATCGCGCCACTGCACTCCAGCCTGGGCGACAGAGCGAGACTCTGTCTCAAAAAAAAAAAAAAAAAAAAAAAAAAAAAAAAGAAAGAAAGAAAATAATTGTTTTTGATCAGTCTGACAATCATACCCACTACCTGAAATGTCTGGATAAGAAGCCTACTTTCAGTTTTGGATTTTTAATATACCACATTATAATTTTTTTCTTTTCTTTTTTTGAAATGGAATTTCACTCTTGTTGCCCATGCTGGAGTGCAATGGCGCAATCTTGGCTCGCCGCAACCTCCGCCTCCCGGGTTCAAGTGATCCTCCTGCCTCAGCCCCGCGAGTAGCTGGGATTACAGGCATACACCACCACAACCGGCTAATTTTGTATTTTTAGTAGAGGCGGGGTTTCTCCATGTTGGTCAGGCTGGTCTCGAACTCCTGACCTCAGGTGATCCGCCCACCTTGGCCTCCCTAAGTGCTGGGATTACAAGCGTGAGCCACCATGCCCGGCCACATTTTTTTTTAAATAAAGGTAATATGAATAATTGCAGAATGTAAAGTAAAAATGGAAGTCTCTTCTGCAATACCGCATAATCCCACTCCCCAGTAGTAACCACTGTTAACATGTTTATTCATCTACACATTTTTTTCTCTATGCCTTGTTATGTGATCTGAGAAAGCAGAAATTTCCAAAGTAGTGGCAAATTTGACAGTCAAACCTCTGCTATAATTGATGAAAGCTTAAAAGAATCTTAAGTTACCCAAAGATTGCCAACTCCCAGTTGGTCTGTTGTCTGTTGTGCTTCTGTGCCACACTGCTGTATGAGAAGCTGGGTATAGAGTATATCTGTTAATTCCCTCTCTAGTCTCGGTGATGTCCTTGAAAGTAAAAGTTGAAGACTTCAAGGTAACTTCATTATCAAAGCCTTGTTACCACTCTTCATGGGGCTTTGTGTAATCCTGTTAATAATTCCCAAACTCAGATGTTAGGACGCTGCATATTGGATATTTCCAGCAGGCAAGTGTTTAGCATAAACCCTTTGCCAGCCAGTTCTTTCATTCTATTTTGTTTATTTTGATGCTTTTGTTGTTGTTGTTGTTGATACAGAGTTTTTCTCACTCTGTTGCCCAGGTTGGAGCGCAGTGGCCTCAAGGCCTTGACCTCCCTAGACTCAGGTGATCCTCCCACCTCAGCCTCCAGAGTAGGAACCCCAGAAACCTCGCCTCTACTAAAAACACAAAATTAGCCGGGTGTGGTGGTGCACGCTTGTAATCCCAGCTATTCAGGAGGCTGGGACTACAGGCATGTGCCACCATGACTGGCTAATTTTTAAATTTTTTGTAGAGATGGGGTTTTACCATATTGCCCAGGCTCATCTTAAACTCCTAGGCTCACAAGTGATCTGCCCACCTTCGCCTCCCAAGGTGCTAGGATCACAGGTGTGAGCCACGGGTAGTGCCCAGCTCTCTCATTTCTATTGATGTCAGAGAGATGCTCATAATTCTGGCCAGACATGCAAGTAAAAAACAGGTTAATATTTATTCACTCAATAAGTATTTTTGAACACTTGCTTTATGTCAATGAATATTTAAGAATGAATGCCCTGAGAGGCCATCAAGGCCAAACTTCCCATTTTATCAATAAGAAAATTGAGGCCCAGGAAATGAAGAGACTCTCCCAGAATCGCACAGCTCGCTGACTAAGCAGAGTTATCTAAGGACCTGGGTCTATATTTAGGTTAGGGCTCTATAGCAGGGGAAGAGGCTTCTAGAAAGTATAAGCAACCTAAGGAAATAAAACAAAATTTGAAAAAAAAGGGCAATGTTTTTAAGATAAACATATAAAATATAGCATGATTAGGTGCTTAGCAATCCTTTTTTTTTTTTTTTTT
>NW_016806447.1:2658266-2677995 GCF_001698545.2 Rhinopithecus bieti
TTTTTCCAGTTTTTGCCCATTCAGTATGATATTAGCTGTGGGTTTGTCATAAATAGCTCTTATTATTTTGAGGTACGTTCCATCAATACCGAATTTATTGAGCGTTTTTAGCATGAAGGGCTGTTGAATTTTGTCAAAAGCTTTTTCTGCATCTAGCAATCCTTTATGGCTTCCAAGAAATTACTACTGAGAACAGAAAAATAGAAGAACAATGTACAAGAAATATCAAAGGCAGGATTAACAATTTAGTTTCATCTCTGAGTAAAACACACTACATCCTCCATGTGAACTGCTCATGAGATGTTTTAGATCAGAAGATTTTCCAATAGCCAGAACAAAACCCGGTGCTAAATTCTAGAAGTACATGAAGAGCCTGTTGCATTTATTAATCATCTTGGATCAGGTCCTATTCTGTGAAAGGATGCTGATGTATTTCTGTTTGAGGGCCTATATTTTATATTTCTTTTTTTTTTTTTTTTTTAGGTGGAGTCTCGCTCTGTCGCCCGGACTGGAGTGCAGTGGCCAGATCTCTGCTCACTGCAAGCTCTGCCTCCCGGGTTTACGCCATTCTCCTGCCTCAGCCTCCCGAGTAGCTGGGACTACAGGCGCCCGCCACCTCGCCCGGCTAGTTTTGTATTTTAGTAGAGACGGGGTTTCACCGTGTTAGCCAGGATGGTCTCGATCTCCTGACCTCGTGATCCGCCCGTCTCGGCCTCCCAAAGTGCTGGGATTACAGGCTTGAGCCACTGCGCCTGACCTATATTTTATATTTTTATCTTACAATGTTGTAGAAAGAAACTTTTGATGGTTGGAGTCTAGTCTTGTGTCAAAGGCATGGGAAATAAAAGGTTTTTTAAAAACATGTTTATGGGGCTGGGCGTGGTAGCTCACGCCTGTAATCCCAGCACTTTGGGAGGCCAAGGCGGGCAGATCACGAGGTCAGGAGTTCAAGACCAGCCTGGCCAACATGGTGAAACCCCATCTCTGCTAAAATACAAAATTAGCCAGGCGTGGTGGCAGGCGCCTGTAATCCCAGCTACTTGGGAGGTTGAGGCAGGAGAATCGTTTGAACCCAGGAGGTGGAAGGAAGTTGCAGTGAGCCAAGATCGTACCACTGCACTCCAGCCTGGGTGACAGAGTAAGACTTCATCTCAAAAAAAAAAAAAAATTTTTTTTTTGCTTATGGCTAGGCATGGTTCTTCATGTTTAATGCACATTAGGTGGCCAAGGTAGGTGGATTGTTTGAGCCCAGGAGTTTGAGACTAGTCTGAGCAACATGATGAAACCTTGTCTCTACAAAAATTAAAAAAAAAAAAAAATTAGCCAGGTGTGATGGTGCGTGCCTGTAGTTCCAGCTACTTGGGAGGCTGAGGTGGGAGGATCACTTGAGACCAGGGGGTAGAGGTTGCAGTGAGGCGAGATTGCACCACTGCACTCCAGCCTGGGTGACAGAGCGAGACTGTATTTTAAAAATATATAAATTTTTTTAATGGCTGATTTGCAGTTTACCAATCACTATGGCTTCAGCTAAGTGCATTATGAGACTTAGTCTCATGTAACTTAGACATAAATGAAATTAGTGAAGACTTTTGGAGGTAATGCATTATAGTCTTTTATTTTTACTTCATTTTTAGCTTGTCTTTTCCATCTAATCCTTCTACTAGAACACTCTCTGATGATTTATATTCATTTACCTTGAATTCAATAAATTGTCAAACTGCCCTATGTTGCTATACTGAGACAAATATTCCCCAAAACTTTATTTGATTGAAGAGTGAGATAACTGTTAATAGTCATTCAATAATAGCCCCCTTAACTCTCCAGTATTTTGATATCTGCTGTTAAGTCATTGGCATAGACAATTGGATAAATGCTCACTGTAATAGTCTTTGTTTTTTGTTTTTGTTTTTGAGATGGAGCCTCAGTCTGTTACCCAGGCTGGAGTGGAATGGCACAATCATGGCTCACTGCAACCTCCGCCTCCTGGGTTCAAACGATTCTCCTGGCTCAGTCTCCTGAGTAGCTGGGACTACAGGCACGCACCACAATGCCCAGCTAATTTTTATATTTTTAGTAGAGATGAGGTTTCACCACATTGGCCAGGCTGGTCTCGAACACTTGACCTCAGGTGATCCACCTGCCTCGGCCTCTAAAGTGCTGGGATTATAGGCGTGAGCCACTGCGCCCAGCCTCAGTCTTTGAAATAGACTCAAAGAGAGTTCTTTGATCCTAGTGCAATTATTTGGATCTACAGAGTCCACTTACTATCTGCATTAGTAGTCGCTAAGATTTGGATTCTTTTTTTTTTTTTTCTTTCAGAGAGAAGGTCTTGCTCTGTTGCCCAGGGGGAAGTACAGTGGCACAATCATGGCTCATTGTAGCCTTTAACTCTTGGGCTCCAGCGATCCTCCTGCCTCAACCTCCCTAATAGCTGGGATTGTAGGCATGAGCCACTGCACCCAGCACTGGTGTGGATTTTATATGCTGAAAAGTTTAGTCCTACTGGATCCCCATAGTAATAATCTATACTAATTTTCTATATAAGGGTTTAGTGAAAAGTATTTCTACAATACAAATTGTAGTTCAAATAAATAAAACTACATTTAAATGTAATTATAAATAGCCTGATGAAATAATATATAGCATGAGGAAGCAGAAGGATCATGTCTTAAAGGTAAGAAGGCCTGGATTTGAGACCTAGATCTGCCACATACAAATAGATCTTGTAAGTCTGGAGATCTCATTGGCATCTCTGTGATTTCTTATCTGATAAAAATGACAGTTATTATAGGACTTTGATTTCTTCACAACATTATTGTGAATATCAAATGAGCTGTTGTACATCAAAAAGCTTTTTAAATTGTAAAGTGCTATACAAAATCAGAAATACTGTAATAAAATATTTGTAAAAAACCAAAGTAATATTTCATTCTTTTTTTTTCAATTGAAGAGGTAGAGAATGACATTTTTGGGGGGTCTTAATTCATTTTATTAGATCTTTGCTATACAACTCAGCTTTCAGGTAACTATATTTATTGTCTGATCTGATTTTAATGAAACAGTATTGTTTATATTGTTTAGGAGACCACATGTAGGCTGGCCACAGTGTTTCATGCCTATAATCCCAGCACTTTGGGAGGCTGAGGCAGGAAGATGGCTTGAGCCTAGGAGTTGAAGACCAGACTGAGCAACATGGAGAGACCCCCTCTACTAAAGACAAAACAAAACAAAAAACAAAACAAAATGGGCATGGTGGCCTGCACCTGTAGTCCTCAGCTGCTTAGGAGGCTGAGGTGGGAGAATCGCTTGAGCCCAGAAGATTGAGGTTATAGTGAGCCATATTTGTGCCACTGCATTCCAGCCTAGGTAACAGAGTGAGATCTTGTCTTAAAAAAAAAAAAAAAAGTGTGCCTATGTCCACCATTAAGAATTTTAACCAGCTTCTGTAATATGTTACGTGTTCAAGATAAAAAACAAAAACAAAACAAAACAAAAAACAACACCACATTAGGCTCAGACTTTTCACTTTACTAATAAAATGTATACTAAATATCTTCTGGGGAAAATCTAGAGAACGTCATTCCACCAAAAGGTAGTAACAGTCAACTTGAAGTACAGAAAAACTTGAAGGAAAATGAAAAGAAAACAGACTTGAAAGATAATCAAAGAAAAGCCTCCAGGGGAGTCTTTTCTCCAGTCAAGAAGGATGTACTCAGAGCTTTTTAAAAGAGAGGAAAGAGCTATTAGAGTAATAAGAATAGTTGATATGAAAGAATATAAGAATGGTGTCAAGGGAGTGAGTCAGGCAAGGAAGATGAAGCACAAATGCACAAGTGTTCTTAAGGGAGAGAGAAATTGAAAAATGCATACAAAAAGAAAGGTAATAAGCTAGGAAACTTCAGACATCCCTGTGGTTACACATTAAAAAGAGAGTTCTTTATGTCCATATCTATCTCAGCCACTAGACTTTTAGCTCCTTAAAGCAAGGTGCCATATCTTCTTCATTCTTATGTATCCCGCAGCAGCTAGCTCAGTTCCTTGCTCATGGAAGGTGCTCAATGGATGTTGAGTTGAACATGAATAAAAGTCACCTGGACTGTAGCTTACGGGCTAGCTATAAAACAAAGTGAAAGGAACAAAGCAAAACAAATCTTAATAAATATATAGTGGCTCATTTATTTATTCTACAAATTCTTAGGGAGCATCATGTGCTAGGAAGGCTCTGTGGATAAAGCAATGAATCGTGTGTGTTAGGATTCTGTTTTTCTTTACAGAAATATAACCCTGATCTTCCAAATTTAGCATTATAAGAATTTTCAGATGATCAGGAGAAAGACCACTTGGTCCTCGCTATTTTCCCTGGCTTTCCCTTGGCATTGGGATCTTTGAACTGACTGCCCTTAAGACAAACATACTAGGGGCAGGAGGATTATGGCTAGCCCTTTCGGCATTCTGGCCCATGTATATACAAATGACCCTCTTCTTATTTCCTGCACTACAACTAAAATAGTTTATTACAGATTAGGGGATTTAAAAAATGGAAACAAACCTGAATAATTGCATGAATTTGGATAATCTGGGTTAAAACTATTCCTTGCTCTCAAAAGCTCATGTGCTACCCTGGAGGAGGAAAAAAAATAAAACACACACACACACACACACACACACACACACACACACACAAAACAGATCTGATCTGTGCCCTTCCTTCTTAGCTCTCTGTTTGCTACTATGTGATGGATCAGGAGAGCCATTGTTAACAGCAATTACTTAACAGTATACTTCTAAACCTTCTGAATCCTTGACCTTTGGAGATGAAATTTCATCCCATATCATTTTTGAGCCCACTCTCTTAGTAAAATGTTCCTATCTGAGGTCTAGCCTCTTTCCTTGGCAATTCTCAACAAGAAAGACCTAGTTCTTCAGATAAGACTGTACTTTCAGATCTGAGGCTTTACTGTTATGAACCCTTCAGAATAACTGCTTCACAACACAATAAGATGAATATCCCTCCAAAAGATACACACATACAGTGACAGTATAGGTGAAAAAGTTAGCTCCCTACCATAAATGCACTATTCCCTAATTTATTCTTTATATATATTTTAAAGACTTAAAAGTTGTTGATTATGTCTACATATCCCATTGAAGTCCATATGCACATCATACAGAAAGGCAAAAACATTTACATACATAGGTCCAAAATTTGAAACCACGTGTCAGCTTAAAGTACTACATGAAGAAGAGAAATCATTCTTTTTTTTTTTTTTTTTTTTGAGACAGAGTCTTGTTCTGTCGCTCAGGCTGGAGTGCAATGGCACAATCTCGGCTCACTGCAACCTCTGCCTCCCAGGTTCAAGCAATTCTCCTGCCTCAGCCTCCAGAGTAGCTGGGATTACAGGTGCCCACCACCAATCCCAGCTAATTTTTGTATTTTTAGTAAAGGTGGGGTTTCACCATGTTGGTCAGGCTGGTCTTGAACTCCTGACCTCGTGATCCACCTGCCTTGGTCTCCCAAAGTGCTGGGATTACAGGTGTGAGCCACTGCGCCCGGCCAAAGCCATTCTTTTTAAATGTCTGCCATGTGTTGATATAATTTAACAACACTCACAAATATTATCTCCTTGGATCTTCAGAAGAACTCTGATTTAGGAATAATTATGCTTATTTTATGGGTGTAGAAAACAAAACACAAAGGGTCTAAGTGAATAAGTCTTCATATTTACTTATAATTATTGTGCTAAATTAGATTGAACTCAGCTTCATGAACTCAATGGACAGTTACTGTGAATTCACTATGTGTAAGTATTACAAAGTATCACAGAGTAAACAAAGTGGCATACATTCTCTGGCCTCAAATTACTTCCACTCTAGTAATGGAGAAGAAAAACACTCCACTAATGAGGAGATTGTTCATAACCAGTGAAATAATATTTTTAGATGGCAATAGTGGGAGTGGAAGCAACCAGCTAGTAATTTAAAAAGTGAATGGCTGAGGAGGAAAAAAAGGCAATGAACATGTAACAGTATACTCCCTGGACATGTTGGTTCAAGTTAAAAATTCTTAAGCTCCTTTAAAAATGAAATTTGCTCAGTTATATTGAGTCATTCATTTAGAGACAGCCTTAGGGTAGGTACATTAATTGGAATCAAATTGTAGCAGATCCAAATCTAGCACAGATCTCTACGTTAAAAGGGGTTGAGATAGGGGGTGGGGAGGAAGTGGGGAACAGCCTCATATGTTTCCAGAAAAAAAAAATCGTTCCAGAAAGATCAAAAAGGAAAGCCATTTACAAAGGGAAGCTACATCAGATGGTAAGAAAAGTATGAACAGAAAGAGAACAGCTGCTTTCAGTAATAAAAACTACATTTGGCAATATATTGTAGTGGCTAAGCACATGGATTTAAACATCAAAAAGACCTGTTTGGATCCAGGCTCTATTTGACATCTTTGAGCCTCAGGTTTCTCATTTGCCACTCCTACGACAGATCAGCACATCTGTGTATCAGTCTGTTCTTGCAGCCATGAGATTCACATTAAAGCTACATGTAGATACAAGATAAAAAATCTGAACCTGTGTACATACAATTTTTTGCATCATGTGGAAACATATAATACTTTATATGGTGGTTATAAAGGTTAAAGAGGCAAATGTAAATAAAGTTTCTGGGGCATTGTGAGCTCGCAGTCAATTGTCCCTATTGAGATTATTCAGTGAGTTAAGGAGTTGTGCCCTTGAATTTAGTGAATAGTTGGTAATTCACTACTGTCACATTCAGTAGAATGCTAGGCAATTTTTAAGATATATTCTACAATAGTGGTTCTTAACTCATGGGTAGGGGCATTTTGAGAGTTGGTAGGAAAGGTTTTTGGACATCCCAGTCACAGAGGTGGGAGTGAGGAAGTGACATTTGGAATGAGTAGGGATGCTAGCTGTCCTAGACTTCTCAGGAAAGTTCTACATATAACGGATGCATTCTACATGATTTTCAAATGTCCCTCTAGACAAAAGGAAAAACCTGTTGGTGATGATCTAGAACCAACTCCCTTTTACTGATAATATAAAGAGGTTTTTTTTGTTTGAGATGGAGTTCCAGTCTTGCTGCTCAGGCTGGAGTGCAATGGCGCCATCTCAGCTCACCGCAACCTCTGCCTCCCGGGTTCAAGTGACTCTCCTGCCTCAGCCTCTTGAGTAGCTGGGATTATAGACACGCACCACCACGCCTGGCTAATTTTGTATTTTTAGTTAGTAGAGACAGGGTTTCTCCATGTTGGTCAGGATGGTCTCGAACTCTCGACCTCAGGTGATCCACCCATCTCGGCCTCCCACAGTGCTGGGATTACAGGCATGAGCCACCGCACCTGGCCAATATAAAGAGTTTTGAGAGTTTTTGAAATAACTGTAATATGGATTTTCTAGGAATGTAGCTATTATGCACATGGAGAAAACAATGTATGCACTTGTTTTGCTTGGAATTTACCAAGTGTAGTTCACCATTTTAGAAGAATCACACCACTCCTTTGACAAATTAACACATCTGTATATCAGTTGGCTCTTGTAGCCATAAGATTTACATTAAAGCTACATATAGATACTAGCATCTAACTACTATGCCTTCTAATGTAGTCAAGGCTGATAATTTCATATTATTCCATTATAAATATTTTGCTTTTAATTATCCTAAATATTATAGATAAGGCATTATAATGCTTTCCAAAATAAATTGTTTATGTACATAAAATATATTATCTATGGATTCCAGATGAGGGTAAGAATGAAGGCATTACAAAATATTTGCTATTAAAAGGGAGTGTGGGGTCTGATAGAATTGAGAACTATACTCTAGGATTATACGTAATGACAATAAAATATATCAACAGTATTATCTATGATTTGACCCTCCCGCTTTTTTTTTTTTTTTTTTGAGACAGAGTCTCTGTCATTCAGGTTGGAGCGCAGTGGCATGATCTTGGCTCACTGCAACCTCTGCCTCCTGGGGTCAAGCAATTCTCTTGCCTCAGCCTCCTGAGTAGCTGGGATTACAGGCATGTGCCACGATGCTCAGCTAATTTTTATATTTTTAGTAGAGACAGGGTTTTGCCATGTTGCCCAGGCTGGTCTCAAACTCCTGACCTCAAGTGATCCGCCCACCCCTGCCTCTCAAAGTGCTGGGATTACAGACATGAGCCACCACGCCTGGCTCCATTTTTATAAATAAACAAAACCCACAAGAACTCACTCTTTTTCCCCCTCATAACATTTTACAGAACTAGAGAACTAAGAGAGCCAGTAACCCAACTGAAGAGGCCTCTTATGTACACTATAATTCTGTAGCATTTTGATCTCAGGAATCAGATGGGAAATGAAAGGTAAGTTCTCATCCTAGCTTTATCACTTAAGCCACATAATTTAACTTTTATAGGTCTATTTTTTAAATCTGAAAAACTTGAGACAAGCTACATTATCAATATATAAGATTCCCAGCTTTGTTTCTATAATTCTAAAGCAAGGTTTCCTGATTGTAGGTATAAGTAGCGTTTCACAAAGCATTTTCCAAAGAACACTGGTATGATAGGACATTTACGGATAATAAGTAGAGCTCTAAGGTTAATATATTTGAGAAAACACTATTAAAGTTAAACATGTTTCTTTAGGTAAGATTTCCTAATTGTTTAACTTAAGAGTATCATGAGTTTTCAAGAGAAAAAATGCAGTGTGTAGCATTTCCTATATTTATTTCAGCACAGAATCTCCCCTCTCCATGTACCCTGAGAATCTAATGGGAAATTGTGTTCTGCATAGCACGTGTTGTGACACACTAATTTAAGATGATGTATGGTATTTTAAAAGTTTTTATTTTCAAAGGAGTCAATCTCCATGCTGACTTTTCAGGCATTATAACATGCAATGGGGAAAACAGTTTCATGTAGTGATTATCTTAAATCACATCATATGTTAGAATCGTAACTAATCCTTGTTAGTTCTGTTTAGCATAAAGAAAGAACTGAAAAGGTTAACCAGAGAACACAAATTAAAATGTATGATGAGCGTGAGTCATTTTAGAGCCAAAGAATGAAACAGAGGCTCTATCTTCACATCAAAAGATTTGCTCTATTTCATAAATTCTGTAAAAAAATAAAGTTTGGTTGGCCCATTCAGTTAAAACAGTTAAATCTAAAAGTTGCTTATTTTTAAAAAAGCACAAGTTATAGAAAGAACGTACTATTATATACGGAAGATAAATAGGAGGAAGTTAGAAGATTTGAGATGTTAAAATATTGTTCTTTCCTAGCTATTTTGGGATTGGAACACCAATATAGACAAGCTAAATAAAAAAGTAGAATATAATTCTGAAAAGAACACGAATAACGAGATTATTCCTGTTGCAGAAAAGCATAATTCTTTTAACTAACGATTATTTTAAAGGTCAGCTGGTGGAAGTTTACCGAATTTGTTTTGTGTGGGTGTATCAGCAGTTGGTATTAGTTTAAAACAAAAACAAAGTTTAATGCTTGACATTTAAAGAGTTATTCCAGATTATATAAATCTCAAATTTCAAAATATAAATTATTTAGTGGGTGGAATATCTGTTGTAAAATTTTAACATCTAGTTTATTTTCCCTGCCATACAGTATGTTTCTATGCCACGGTTTTCAGCACAAGATGGTGTATGAAAACTAATTTTAGGCCGGGCACAGTGGCTCACGCCTATAATCCCAGCACTTCGGGAGGCCAAAATGGGCAGATCACTTGAGGTCAGGAGTTCGAGACCAGCCTGGCCAACATAGTGAAACCTCGTCTCTACTAAAAATACAAAAATTAGTCGGGCAGGGTGGTGTGCACCTGTAATCCTAGCTACTGGGTAGGCTACAGCTGGAGAATCGCTAGAATCTGGGAAAAGGAGGTTGTAGGGAGCCGAGATTGAGCCACTGCACTCCAGTCTGGGTGACAGAGCACTTCATGAAAAAGGATGGGAGTAAATGCTTGAAGGATGTGCTTGATGGTGTAGAAAAGGAAAGTTGAGAAGTGAATAATGTGAACAAAGATACGGAGTTGGAAAGTCAGGGCATGTATTGTGAACAAGTTTGGATGAAACCTAGTGTGAATGTTTGAGTCCAGATTATAAAGATCCTTGAAAGAAAGGCAGTGGGGAGGCTTTGTTAGTTATCATATGCTTACAAACACAGGTACAAGCAAAATAAACACAATCCTAAACTTTCAATGCTATCTTGGATAGGAAAAAGAACCCGTTAAGAGGAGACTTTAAAACAAATTATAAAAGGTCAGGGAATTCTTCTACTTGGTAACTCAGAATTTAAATACTGATGTTCTTTTGAATATCAAAAACAAACTTTCAGATAGAGAAACAGAGAAAGAGAGGGAAATTATCATCAGTTTCTAAAAACAGACCATGAATGTTTTGTTCAAAGTGTCTTGCTTTAATTCAGATAAACATAATTGTAAGATTGCTTTGCTAGAGTTAAAACTCTTAGTTATGAAACTCAACAGAATGCTTTAACTATTTCTTTGGACTCATCAACCATTAGATGTTGAAGTGATGAATCACTATCTGTGCTGCACTTAGACTGAGGCTATCCAGTAGTTTATTTATGGTGGCAGTGTATCTCACTGAAACACTATGCTTTCCAGCTTCCCTTTCAGCTACTCATGTTCTTTCATTGCTTCTAGACAGTGAAATCTAAGCAAGTATTTTTTGGGTGAGCCTTCCAGGAAAGTATTTAGGGGTGGGGTTAATTTTTGTTCTGCCAAGAAAATGAGTGGGATAGCTGGAACCACGATAGCCACGGTATCTCTGTTAATGTTTTTGGTGACTTTGAACAGAACAGGAAGAATCCCCATCTTTGCATATGAGTTAGAAAAATTTCCTCCTCTGGCTAGAAGGAATCCCTCAGAATATACAGCCCCCATTCACTTCTTGGTCAGGTGTCTTCACAGTAAATAAACTACACAACTGTATGGGGTGGCCTGGACAGCCATATTGGACTATGAAGCAGGAAAGGAAGCCATGCTCTAAAGATAGTAAACCCAAGGAGAAAAGCAGCCTGACTCTTGCTGACCATGGATGTGCCATATCAGCCCTGCATTGACTACTTCCAGATTTCCTTCATGTGAGAGAAAAATAACATTTATTTTGTTACTGTTATTTCTGATTTCTTTTACTAGGAGCTAATTGCTAGTAAAGTTAAGACTACATGGTATGATTTGAGAATTGCTATCATTAATTAATTAAGCAATTGTTCCTTGAGAATTCTGTATCAGAAATTCTATGATGTACTAGGGATAAAGACAGAATTTGCAATCTAGGATGTGAAAGACAGATGTGTACACACACAGGTAATTATAGCATAATGCCATATGCTTGTTCAGTCTGCATATTGGATACAGACATCTGGGCAAAAGGTTAGTGGGGACTGTGCTTTGATACACTGCATGCACCCAGAGGGAAACATATCCTAATTCATCTCCACAAATGGGGTACCTCTTTTTAAAAATGCTTCAACCAATAATAATGCTTTATTATCATTTAGTTCAGTGATTACCAAACTTATTTTAGCAGCCATTATCCTTCTTTGAAAGAATAATAATACAGAAACACAACTTACTAGTTCAGATGTTTTGGAGAGATGTAACTCAAGTTAGATGAGATATAAAAGAAAATTTGCTGGTTAATTTAACCACACTTACTGTAAGAGTTAGGCACAGCCTGTTAAGGGAGTACATAGCAGGGTTTTTAGAAAAAGCTTCACAGAGGCAGTGATGCTTGAGATGAATCTTGAAGGATGATTTTAAGAAAAGGACAAAACGGGGAACAGCATACTATGCTGAGGAAAGACACTATACTTTGCATGTGCAAAGATATCTAAAAGGGCACATCCTGTTTAAGTGACAGGTGGTTCATTAAAGGCAAGGGTGAGAGAGAGAAGCTGGTGGTTAAATGGCTGCAGGTGGTGTGGTAAGAGGGGGCAAATCATTAAGGAACATACATGCTTGTGAAGTTAGGCTTTATTTTATAAATTATGTAAAGTCATTTAAAGAGCAGAGTAATTAATATGAACAGGATATGTTTTAGGAGGATGTTGGGATTATACTTAGGATACGAAAACAATAGACAAAATGCAAAAAGCTCAGGCAAGAGGTGACAGGCTCACTTATAACTCTGGAGTGCATTAGGATGAAGGGGCTAGATTAATGAAAATATTTAGTAGGCAGAATTGGTAGCTCTTGGTGAGGCTGGGAGAGAAAAGTTAAGGATTACTCCTAGGATTCTGCATTAGGTGACTATTCATATGATTACATTATTTTTAGCATGATAGTACCATTTTTAAGAAGAGAGGAGCATGCAAGACCAAGAATCAATTTTGGGGGCAAGACAATGAACTCAGTTTTAGACATATATGTATCTTGCAATGTGTGTAGCCTGTGTAGGTGGAGATATCCAGGAGGAAATTGACAATATAGATCTAAATGTGTGATGAGAACTTTGGATAGAAGATGTACATTTGGGAGTCATAAGCATAAAGATGGGATTTAAGACTTGTAGATGTGACCATCTAAGATTTAAAGGTTTGTTTGGGTCCAATATGAAAAACGGGCTCAAAGTTTGAGGGGCTCAAAGAGGAAAAGGGATCCATTATGGCCTCCATGCCACCAAGTATCTTCCCACTATGTAGTCAGTGTCTGAAACTGCCATTGTTTTGATTTATTCTTTTAGGTTAAGGTTTATTTGTAAATAATTACCTTGTAAAAATACCTTTGGGAGGAATTAAACAGAGAAGCTTAATAAAGAGAACAAATGAACTAGGTATCCAGAGACCAGTTTCTTTTCTTTTTTTTTTTTTTGAGACAGAGTCTCGCTCTGTCGCCCAGGCTAGAGTGCAGTGGCACGATCTTGGCTCACTGCAAGCTCTGCCTCCTGCGTTCACGCCATTCTCCTGCCTCAGCCTCCCAAGCAGCTGGGACTACAGGTGCCCACCACCAGGCCCGGCTAATTTTTGTATTTTTAGTAGAGACGGGGTTTCACCGTGTTAGCTGGGATGATCAGAGACCAGTTTCTAACACTGACTGCCTGGGTGATGTTCATTCAGCAAGTCATTTTGCCTCGGATTCCTCATGTGGAAAATGCAGAAGTAGGACCAAGTGATCTTCAATGTTTGGTAGACTACGATTCCACCAATCATAATGACTTAGTTTAGTTCAGTGATTTTCAAACTTATTGGGCAACAATAAGTTTGAGAGAACTTTTTGAAAGTTTGAAAGTTCTTTCTTTGAAAGAACTCTCAAGCAGAAACACAATGTATTCAGATATTTTGGTTGCAGAGGTCTAACTCCAGTTAGTTTGGATGTAGAAGAGAATTTACCAATTAATTTAGCTACATTATGTGAAAAGGCACAGCTGGGACCTCAGGGATCACCAGAACCTGGGACTGGTGCACCAACAGGAATTGTTCTCTACATTTCTCATTTGAGTGGTGGCTTCATTCTACACAAGGCCATTGACCATTCTGACTTCCTTCTGGGCTCTACTGCTATGGTGGAATAGCCCTTCTCCCCTTAGTTCCACATGAAAATATCCTGGGGAAGAACTCTGCTTGCTTTAACTTGAGTTCTATGTCCACCATTGTAGCCAAGAAGTTGGGGGATTCTTTGAGTTGTGGCTGCACTAGAATTACCATTCATGGTGCAGGTAGAAATAGTTTCCCCCAAAGACAAAGAGCATTGTTCAAAGAAAAAGGTTACTGGGGAGACAAATAGATGGTCAATATGTTAACAGATAAAACATAGGCTTTCTCTCTCAGGACCCATCTACCTGGTTCCTTTCGTGTACTCTAGGTGGCTTCTGAAACATACCTTTGAAAACCCCAAGAGGATGCTTGGAGTACAGCTTTAAAATAGTTATCCCTCAGTATCCCTGGGGGATAGTTTCTGGACCCCCTCATACCAAAATCCATGGATCCGTAAGTCCCTTATATAAAATGGCATTTATTTGTATATAACCTATGCATATCCTTCCATATACTTTAAATCATCTTTAGATTACTTGTAATACCTAATATAAATGTTATGTGAATAGTTGTTATACTTTATTGTTTATGGGGTAATGACAAGAAATAAATATCTATACATGTTCAGTAGAGACATAACCACCCACTTCTTTTTCAGAGTATTTTTGATCCTAGGTTGGTTGAAACCAAAGGTATGGAATCCACGAATGTGGAAGCCACCGATATAGAGGGCTGATTGTAATCGATTTTATTAACTGGAAAGTATGCCAGTCACCTCCAAGGCCTACACAAATTGAAGCACTGGATATTTATTGGTGGTGGTAGTGCTTGCCTAGTAAAACAATTTTGGGAATATAGGAGTGTGGTGTTAACTGGTGGGGTTGAAGTGGAGATACTAAGTATTCAGGATCAAGGGACTTGAGCTGGGAAGTGTAGAAAGGGGAGGTAGGACACCTGCCTTCAAAGTTCAAAGATGAACTCTGCTTACTTTATCATTTTATGGAGAACTGATGGATCACATGGCACACTATTAATCATGGTGAAAATGTTCATCTTTGGCTAAGATAGTAGGAATGATCCTTGGTGTCATCCATAGCCACTCCAGAGAACGGAACAAGTAGGAGATTCATGGAAAGAGAGTTGATGAACCCAGAAAGGGGCAGAGGCAATGAGAAAAGTCACGTGTCTTGGACAAGTATACCCATAGTAGATGGTAAGAAATATAAGTGGGAGATGGGAGAGGGAGAGAGAAAGAGAGAGGGAGAGAGGGAGGGGAATAAATATGTACAAGATAGGAAGATGGGGAAGACTGTAGTTCAGTAAAAAGTAGACTATGTCACTGAAATATAGTTTGGAGGCCCTGTCAGGAGGTCCAGGAAGTAAAAATCCATGATTATCTTGATTAATACTTGCTTTAAAGTTATTTTATTAATAAATATGATGTAAAATATATTTGTTACTAATTATACCTTACTGAATACACTTAAATGTGACATTTTTATTGTTATATGGCTATTAGTATAAAAGTATGTATTAAATAAAATCAAATTTGCCAGGCGTGATGGCTCACGCCTATAATCCCAGCACTTTGGGAGGCCGAGGCGGGCGGAGCACTTGAGGTTTTGAGACCAGCATGACCAACATGAAGAAACTCTATCTCTACTAAAAATACAAAAGTAGCCAGGCATGGTGGCGCATACTTATAATGCCAGCTACTTGGGAGGCTGAGGCAGGAGAATTGCTTGAACCTGGGAGGCAGAGGTTGAGGTGAGCCGAGATAATGCCATTGCACTCTAGTTTTGCAAAAAGAGCAAAACTCTGTCCCACCACCCCCCCAAAATCAAATTTAATAGACTATCAAATAATACTAATTCTCTTTTTTTATGAGGTTGGAGTTTCACTCTATTGCCCAGGCTGGAGTGCAGTGGCATGATCTCCGTTCACTGCAACTTCTGCCTCCCAGGTTCAAGTGATTCTCCTGCCTCAGCCTCCTGAGTGGCTGAGACTATAGGCACGCATCACCACACCAGACTAATTTTTATATTTTAGTAGAGACGGGCTTTCACCACGTTGGCCAGGCTGATCTCAAACTCCAGACCTCCAGTGATTTACCTGCCTCAGCCTCCCAAAGTGCTGGGATTACAAGCGTGAGCCACCACACCTGGCCAAATAGTACTAATTTTCTTAAAAAATTGAAATCTTCGTCTTTTGAATAAGCTGCTCAACAGAATTTCAGAAAAGAGACAAAAGAACAGTTATAAGGGATCTTATAGGACCCACTACCTGTGTTAACAACAAAAACATGGAGAGATAGGAAGATTTATTCAGTTCAAACATTAATTGCTAATTTGGAAAAGACACAGGTGGTCTCTAGAACACGAAGTACCTTTTTCTTTAATTGAGTAGGAATAAACCAATTCTCCAATAATACAAATAAACATAATTATTGTTTCAGAACAAACTGTACCTATATACTGCTGCTATTAAACCAATTTGGTCAAAAAGGCCACACTTAAGCCAGAAGCTTCAGTTGGATAAATCATTTCTTTAAAGATTTTTTTTTTTTTTTTTTTGAGATGGAGTCTCACTCTGTCACCTAGGCTGAAGTGCAGTGGCGCGACCTTGGCTCACTTTAACGTCCTCCTCCAGGGTTCAAGCAATTCTCCTGCCTCAGCCTCCTGAGTAGCTGGGATTACAGGTGCCTGCCACCACACCTGGCTAATTTCTGTATTTTTAGTAGAGATGAGTTTTCAGGCTGGACTCGAACTCCTCACCTCAAGTGATGAGCCTGCCCTGGCTTCCCAAAATGTTGGTATTACAGGAGTGAGACACCGCACCCAGCTATTTTCTTATTGCATTATTTCTAACCTTAAATACTGCAATATCTGATAAACATGAAAAATTCTCAGAAATGAGATATCAAAAGCAGGTTACTTTCTGTAGCAAACTTTGATCCACTATAAAACTGCTTCTTTACAATGGCTAAAGTGCTACTCACTTGTTGTCATTTCTGGGGTGTCTTTTGAAGTGGAATCTTATCAGGAACTTTTTTTTTTTTTTTTTTTTGAGACAGAGTTTCACTCTTGTTGCCCAGGCTGGAGTGCAATGGCACGATCTCGGGCTCACTGCAAACTCCGCCTCCCAGGTTCAAGTGATTCTCTGGCCTCAGCCTCCCGAGTAGCTGGGATTACAGGCGTGGGCCACCACACTCAGCTAATTTTGTACTTTTAGTAGAGATGGGGTTTCACCATGTTGGTCAGGCTGGTCTCAAACTCCCGACCTCAGGTGATCCACCACCCGCCTGGGCCTCTCAAAAGTGCTGGGATTACAGGCCTGAGCCACTGCGCCCGGCCTGTTTGTTTTTTAATCTCACTGAAGACAATTTCTTGGCATTTGTCTAGTGCCAACTATCTGAAAACTTATTTCTCCAATGTCATTCTAATTGCAAATGAGAAAAACAGCAATCTATTTTCTGATAGTATAGTTAATATATAAAATATTCCTTTCCTTTTGTTTTAGTGAGTCAATCAATTTGATATTGTATAAAGAGGACATCTTTGAAAGTAAATACTAAACTTAACCTGCATTAAAATAAATGATCCTATGACGACATCCACTGTCCACCATTAACTCTGAAAGTTAAAATTACCCCTCCCTGCCATGGATTGTGATGCATTTACTACTTAAAATTTAGAGGCCAACAAAGAACATTCCATATATAAAGTTGACCTTCAGGACCACCAAAATCCACCATTTATTAGTGCTTAACATTCACAATGGCCCTGTCATTTTTCCCCACTACTGTCACTACTGCTAGGCAGCCTGTGAGAGTGGGCAGATGTCATATGGCTCATGTGTAAATGCCAGTGCTGTCAGCCCATCCTCCTAGACATTGTTGTGACTATTAATTTTGTGTCATCTCTCATACTTTCATTTCTGGTTTGTTCTGTGAGAATTTCCTGTTTATGTGTCAGCTTCCCCTACAATGATTGTCAGTTACTTAAAAAAAGGGACTATATATGCTTGGCTGTGTGTCTCCAATGCTAAACATAGCGTCTGGAACACAATATGCCCTCCATATGTGTTTGTTTATTGTATATGAATGAAAATTCATTGAATACTCATAGAAAATTTATCGTTAAAGATGCTTAAATCTGTGAGGCTATCACATTATCTGATTTGTATTTTTTCAGGTATTTATTTTCCTCTTTCCTTCCATATTTGGTAGTATTTCTCCTTGGGAGAGAGTGTTTGTGTGCCAAGGAGAAATACTGTGGCAAGATGCCATTGAGGCAGGTCCACTATTTGGACTCCTGAAGTGACTTGCTTGGCTTTCCTGCTTACAAAGTCAAAGATAATTATTCATTTTATGTCAGCCTAGACTCTTAGATAGTTGAGAAAGAGTGAGACTTCTTCCAGGCTTAAGGACGTTTTGACATATTTTACAGAAGATGGTGTGGGGCTGGTGTTGCTAGGGAGGGAAATGGAAAATTAACATAGGTAGAAAAGAAAGTAGTCCGTGGTCTTGTGAACTGAGGAGCTTTTTTACTCACTCATTCACCCTTCCTGGTGCCAAGATGAAAGTGGTGCAATAGTTCTGCAATGGTGAACTCTTGTAACAGCTGTTCAGTTTTAGCTAAATGATGATTTGCATTTTTACCGCACCTTTTCCCCCAAGAGAAGAAGGCATTTTACATTCAGTAACAAGGCCTAAGATGAATTGCAACCAACGCAACGTGCTTAGTGTGCTAAACACTCCTGTGGGGGGAAAAATACTGAACATGGCTAATATACCCTTGACCAACACTGGTAAATACACGGGTCCGGGCATGCATTGAGAAAGAGATTAAAATTGTGCGAAACTGCAACAGCAGTACTCTGCCTCTACAGCCGGTGTAATTTGCTTTTCGGACTGCTGGCGGTTAAAAGCTGAAGCTGGCCCACAAAAACAAAAACAAACCCCAGAAACTTAAAGTATCAGAGCCACGTTCACCAAGTAAACACTACTATTTCTAGTTTACATTAGGATGTTTTCATTCTGTAGATGGATGGATAAACTACCAAACAACAAACTAAAGTCTACAACAAGAAGAATTAGAAAATAGGACCGGGTTATCGCTAAGCGTCACAGGTTCTTTTATTTACCTTTCACGATACAACTTACAGATGTTACACGTTTTAAAAAAAAATCGACCGAAGACGTCAGGAAACATTTCCTTCGGTCACTTCACCTCACCTGGCGTCTCCGCCACCTAGACCTAGCTCCGCTTCGCCGTCAGGTCGCCTCGGGCGAGGAGGGTGCAGTAAACAGCGCCCACACAAGAACCCGGGGTGAGGCGGTTTTCCGTCTCTTCCGCCAAGGTTCTGTGGATGTGGGTTTTTGAAACACTGCCACTCTTCTCAGCCCTGCTCCTCGCTCAAACCAGGCAAAGGCAGTGAGAAAACAGCCAGGGGAAAAGAGAAAACCAACAAGAAGCCCCGGCCTCCGCGCGCGCACCGCGACAAAACGCAGCGCACGGTAGGCGGGGCCAAGGCGCGGCGTAGAAGCTCCTCCCCGTCATTGCCCCGCCTCCTTCCCCTCACCCCAACCCTCCGTGCCGTGGAGTGACTGACTCCCGCCAGCCCCTCCACGTCAATCAACCCTTCTCCTTCTCGCACTCTCTGCACCTTGTTATTAATCTCAATACCGATATAGCCCGGACGTCTCTCCCCCGGCCCTCGGGGGTGTGAACGTGTGTGAGCGGAAGCGAAGGCACCGAAAGCTGGCGTCTCTGTTCAACCTCGGCCCCAGCAGCACCCGGCGCAGCGGCAACCCCCGCAGCGGCGGCAGCCCAAGCACCAGGAGGCCAAGGCCAAGGCCAGGCTCTGCGTGGCTCTCGGAGCAATAGCCGCGGCTCCGGCCCTGCGGGGGCGCAGCTTCCTTCGGCTGGGGCCTTCGCGCCGGCAGCTGCGGCCCCGGGGCCTCTCCTGCGCGCCTGGGGTCACTGTCCTCGAAGCCCGGCGGCGCGGCCCTCGTCCCCCTTCCCACTCCCCGGTCTGTCTCCTCACTCCCTTCAGCCGCCCTCCGCGCCGCCGCCTCTGCCGTTCGTCAGGCGGCCCGGCCCGGCCCGCCCGCCCCGCATCCCCTCCGGCCGGTGCCTCTCCCCCCGGCGGGCTGCCTGCATGTCTTTGCTGCCCTCAGCCCCGCCGCCACCGCCGCCGCCG
>NW_016806447.1:2679005-2709637 GCF_001698545.2 Rhinopithecus bieti
CCCCGGCCGCGGCAGGAAGCGCGCCGGCCTGCAGCGCGGCCTAACCGCCTGGGCGCCCGCCCGCCTCCCCGGACGCCTCCCGGGACGCCGAGCCCGCGCGAGCCCACGGCGCTGCTTCGGGCCTGGGCAGGTGAGGGTCGGAGGCGGGACGCGCCGATTGCCGTCGCCTTGGCCGCCTGCGCGTCTCCTGAGAGGCGAAGGCTTATTTTGGCGTTCCAACTGCAAGCCTTCGCCCGGCCGGCTGTGGGACCCGAGAGAAAGTGAATCAGAACAGTTGGGAATCCGCGGTGTCGTGTTCCCTTCTTTTCATCCTTCCCCTAAGGCTGTGTGGAGGGACTGAGTAAATATTTTGGATTTTTGTTGCAAATACTTTGCCGTTGGTAAGATTTTTTTTTTTTTTTTTTAATTAGACATTTTCTTGGAAGGGCTGAGGAAGAAAGGGAAACTGGTTTCCCTGGCCGGTGGTTTTGGTGGGATTGGATGGATTTTGTGCATTTGAAATTGTTTTATCCTGCCTCCTAGGGGGAGAGGCGTGTACGCGCCGCCGAGCTGAGGAGCTGGGTGAGGAAGAGGAAGTTACTGGAGCTGTCATCCTCCTTAACTCGGCCGGCTATTGAGCTTAACACTGTTTAGGTGGATTGTGTTCAGGGAGTTTAGCTGAGCCGTTTGTACACATTGGAAGCACAGTGTTACATTTTACCGTATTGCCTCTAGTTATCTTGTCAATCAAGATAGGCTCAACAAACACGTTTTCCTCAGTTTCCAAAACCTAGATGAAGCAGCCTCTGTTGTCTACTCAGCATGTACTGCTGGAAAGCTATTTTGAGAATAGTCTAAGCAAAACTCAATTGTAAAGATAAACCTGCTGCCAGTAGGTGTACAGTACATTTCAGAACCAAATACAAATGGCATTTGGATAATTATTTGCTAATGTGCTTTTCTACTCCAACGTCATTACATTTGTATGTAGTTGGATCATTTAGCTAGAACCCTACTATGGATAAAATCATAATACAGATTCGATCCTTGTAGGCCGTACTCTTGTGTCACGGCCAGAGATTGCTCTTTGCACCTGGTCTCACAAAGAAATAGTGTATGCTGTTCACGGGGAAGTGGAGGGAAGAGAAGGAGGGGCGAAGAGCTGTTCTCTATTACCACTACTGGAAAAATAATTTAACACATGCAGTTAGTGGGAAAATGACTTGTTTTACAGACTTCAGTTAGCATCCCAGCTGTGTGATTTTTCTTAGCTGTTTGACCTTAGGCAACATATCTAGTATCTATAAACCAGAGTTTTATCAGTCACAGAGAGCTAATACCTTTATAGTAAGGTCGTTTTGAGAATAGAATGAGAAAACATGTTTGGCATATAGTAGATGCTTAGTTAAATTTTAGTTCTGCCTCCTGCAGCCCTGACTATGGGCATTGAGCCTTTGCAAGCACAAATATGATTAATTATTTAGAGCAATATTATGTAACTATAACATAAAAAAGACAATGGAATCTTTCAGAGCCCTTCAGTGTACAAAAGGTATATATATACAAACGACTTTAATGTGTATAAGTCATTTTCTAATAATAAAATGGTCATTAAAATGGCCTAGTCATTTATAAAATAGTTATACTTAATATTTTTTCATATTTTCAAATAGACTATCTCTCAGTTTCATTATTCTTTATGATTTTTGTTTTGTAGCCCTGGAAAAAAATTTGCAACCCCTGTATAGCACATATATGTTTCAATACAGTTAAATATTAAAAAGGATCAAGGAACCAAAATTTATATAGATCCCCAAAGTTTAAATACTACGAAAAATGCTAGCTCATGTTGACTGATTTTGGTAAACAAAACCTCTTAGAATATTTCTCTGAATGTAAGGTAAAATCCTCTGTCAACTTAACTTTCAATAACTTTCCATTTTATTATTTTGCCTGGAGTAGGAAATGTGTTCTTAAATTTTAACTGTGCTGTGTGGAAAAAATAATATCATGGAGAGATATGAAATTTAAGGTAAAGATAACAGAAAAGTTAATATATTGGTTTTTTTTTTGTTTTGGGTAAAGACAGGACAAAGAGAATGTGGGAGTTTGGTTTAAATTTGTCATGGCCCTATTTACAAATGCCAGGTTTCCCAGTAGGACTTATGTAATTTATTTGTATCAATAAATGATAAGCTGTAAAAAATCTTATTTTCTAAGATTCAAACTAAAATTTCAACACATTCACTATAACTTTTATGCATTTTTTTAATATAAAAATTTCTGTGAAGATAAGAGTCAGGATGGGGGGGAAGCTCTCATCATTGAGGGGCTTGAATTTTTATAAATAACTAGGGGCAACTATTATAATGCAAAATATGATTTTCTTAAAGTGTGTGTGGAGTGTGTATTTACATTGAACAGAATATTCTGCCATATGGTTATATTTAAAAGAATAATTCTTACCTTAAAACTGTAAATGATACTTTTTAATACCTTAGAAACAATGAAATAGAAATGAATTTGCTCTTATTAGTATTTGATAAAGTAATTTTCATTGGACTTTATTAATTATTTTCAAAGACTTCATAATTTTTTTTTAATTTGGAAGAATTGGTGAGAACGTTTCTCTGTAGTAATCATGAAAACAGATGATATTGAACTATAAAGATATTTGGATATGAAGTGGAAGAACTAAGGCTATTTAAACTAAAGGAATTATGTTACAGCAAAATCAAGGTGGAAACTTTTTTAGATTTTAAAATTTAATGTTACTTAAATAGGTTTTTAAGCAATCTTTCCAAAATATCTGTTATTAATGTCTTTAATTAGGGAGAATTGGATTACTTAGGAATTTCTGTGTGTATTACTTTGGGTAATGCTAATTAGAGTAATAAATACATTCCAGAATTTCAGAGAAGTTTACTTGCTTTCATGACAGTTCAGTGCAGATGTTTACTTGCTTTCATGACAGTTTACTTGCTTTCATGACAGTTGCAGTGCAGGTGCTCCTGGTTAGCAGATTTCTTGTGGCTTTCCTCTATGTTGTAGTTTAGGAACTCATACAACTTACATCTTGTGACGCCACCATTTCTTAAGGCCTTGAAGTCCTCCTTATTACCTGAAGACCATTTCTTAAGAAACTCCAGACTTAAATGACAAACATTCCTCCAAATTTTATTGGCAAGATTTGTCACAGAGTCTTATTTGAATGCAAGGGGAGTGGGAAATGTCCCTGGCTGGTGGAAAGCTTGGCCATCGCTGCTACAAGGGGCATTTCATGGTGTTATTGTAGATGTTAGCATATATTTATGAAATTACATCCAAAAGGTGAATTATGATAGTTAAGAATTGCTTTCCATCTTAAAAGAGTAACATTGTGTGTGAGTGGAGAGTGGTGGGGAGAGGAGAAAGGAGAGAAGAGTCACAGGAGTGGGAGGGTGAAGCTCTCATCATTGAGGGGCTTAAATGACAAGTGAGTTTCTGTAGCTATTTAAAGATACACATTTTTCAGAGAGCATTACAGTTGGATCCTGTAACCTTTAGTGGGTCTCTCCTGTACTATCCAGTTAATTGATTGTCATTGTGCTTTAATGAGTTCTGTCAATTTGAGTTATTTCTCTTTGTATTTTGAAATCAGTTCAGATCAGTAGGACAAAACTCTGAATTTCAGTTTCTGGGTATAGTTTCATAGAAAACACATTTTTTGAATTTTCTTCCTCTTATTGGGATAGATGATGATTATTACTTTGAGGGAAATCTCATTTAGGTGGACTTTACCATATTCTCTTGTTTGTTGCTGCAGTTTTTATAATTCTAAAGTTATTAAAGGTAATACATGTGAGCCTTAACCCAGAAAGAACAATAAAATCATCAAGTAAACAACAGAGGCTTAATTATTAATTTGTGCTCATGCTTCATGATGAAAATACTACAACTTTCTTTTACTAACTGCACTGACACTGGGTCTCTAATACAGTAAATGGTATTTTATCACTGAACAACTTTAATTTTGATTGAATCACAATTTATTCTATCATTGCCCAGGGTTATTATAATGTGAAACCTCAGCTCTGTGTCACCTTTACTTATTTTTTATTCTAACAGTTTGGTTAGGGATCTCTGGGGAGATATATGTAATCTCTTTATTTCCCAAAAGGAAGATTTTGGAGTAGTCTGGTTAACTTCTGCATGGTAAATACTTCTCTAATATCTTGCATCTTGAAAATTGAAAACCTAATCTGAGGACTCACTCTGTACCCATTATTGTACCCAGTTCTAAAGAAAAGTATGAAAGATGTAGAAGAGACTCTTGCAAGGCTTATAGTTTGTGAGTAAGGGAGATAAAGCATATAATTTAGTTATTTCAAAACAAATGAACTAGTGCAAGTCAATATGATATAAACTATAGACATTCTGAGACATAAAATGGAATGTCAGTTGGGTCAGAAATTACTTAAACAGTTGCTTTCTTTTGGGCACCTTTTATGAGGTATAACTTAGATAGCTTAGAAGTAATGCATTTAAAGTGTACAACTCAACAGTTTTTAGTATATTAACAATTGTGCAACCATCACTATAGTTAACTTCTAGAACATTTTCATTACCTAAAATATAAATCCTGTATCTTTCAAGAGTCACCGTTCATTCTCTTATGCCCCTAGTTCTGGGCAATTACTGCTTCCTTTCTCTATAGATTTGGCCAATTTTGGACACTTTGTACAAATGCAATCTTAACATATGGTCTTTTATGATAAGCATCTTTCACTTACCATGTTTTCATGGTTGATCCGTATCATAGCAAGTACTTCATTCTTGTAATGGGTGAATAGTATGTCAGCGTAAGAATACACCACATTTATCTATTCATGAGCTGATGGACATTCACTTTTTGGCTATTATAAATCATGCCTCTGTGAGCATTGATGTACAAGTTCTTAGTATGTATGTATGTTTTGAATTCTTTTGGATATGTACCTGAGAATGGAATTGCTGAAACATATACCACTTTGTGTTTAAACTTTGGAGGAACTTGTAGACAGTTTTCCAAAGCAGTCGCAGTATTTTACATTTCCACCAGCAGTGTATGAGAGCTCTAATTTATCCACTTTGTGCCAACAATTATTATCTCCTTTTTTCATCATAGCTCTCCTAGCGGGTGTGATTTGATCCTGGTTTTGATTTGCATTTCCCTGATGGCTAATGATGCTTTTTATGTGCTATTGGCCGTTTGTATATCCTCTTTGGAGAGAAGTGTGTGAAAAGACTCAAATTCTTTGCCCATTTTTATAACGAGTTTTTTTTTTTAATTACTGAATTGTAAGAGTCTTTTATATACTCTAGATGTGTCCCTTATATATGATTTGCAAGTATTTTCCTCCATTTTGTGAGTTGTCTTTTCATTTTCCTGATAGTGTCATTTGAGGCCCAAATGTTTTCAGCTTGATGAAGTGAAATTATTGTTGTTATTTTGCTGAGCTTTTGGTGTCATATCTAAGAAATCATTGCCTAATCTAAGGCCACAGAGATTTACTTCTGTGTTTTGTCCTGAGAGTTTTATAGTCTTAACTCTTACATTTAGATCTTTGATCCATTTTGAGTTAATTTCTGTACATGATCTGTTATAGAGGTCTAATATTTCTTTGCATGTGGATACTCAGTTGCCCCAGTACCATTTATTGAAAAGATTATTCTTTCTCCATTGAATTGTGTCATCACCCCTGTCCAAAATTAACTGTGTGAGAATTTATTTCTGGACTTTTAATTCTATTTCATTGATTTATATGTTTATCCTTACACTAATATGGTCTTGACTACTGTAGCTTTGTAATTGAGAGGTCTGAGTCCTCAAACCTCTCAAACTTTTTCCTTTTGAGAAGAAAAAAAGAAAACTCTTTTTTTCTTTTCAAGATTGTTTTGGCTATTTGAACCTCTTGTATTTCCATATCAGTTATAGGATCAGCTTGTCCGTTTCTGCAAAGAAGTCAGCTGGAATTTTGATGGGGATTGTGTTAAATCTGTGCATCAATTTTGGGACCACTGCCATCTCAATATTAGGGCTTCCTGTCCATGAACATGGGATGTTTTTCTATTTATTTAGATCTTCTTTGTCAACAGTGTTTCATAGTTTTCAGAATATAAGTTTCATACTTCTGTCACTGCATTTCTTCCCAAATGTTTTATTCTTCCAGATATTGTAAATGGAATTAAAAAAAATTGGGGATTTTTACATGGCAAGAGTGTAAAAATACACTTGATTTATGTTTGTTGATCTCATATCCTGCAACCTTGCTGAATTTCTTTGTTCCAATAGTTTTTTTTTTTTTTTTTTTTTTTTTTTTTTTTTTTTTTTTTGAGACGGAGTCTCACTCTGTCACCCAGGCTGGGGTGCAATGGCTTGTTCTTGGCTCACTACAACCTCTGCCTCCCGGGTTCAAGTGATTCTCCTGCCTCAGCCTCCGAGCACCTGGGATTACAGGCACCCACCATCATGCCTGGCTAATTTTTGTATTTTTAGTAGAGATGGGGTTTCACTGTCTTGGCCAGGCTGGTCTTGAACTGCTGACCTCGTGATCCACCAGCCTCGGCCTCCTAAAGTGCTGGGATTACAGGTGTGAGCCAGTGCACCCGGCCAGTTTTAATAGTTTTTAAGTGGATTCCATATGATTTTCTACGTACGAATATCATGTCACCTGCAAACAAATGATGTTTTAATTCTGCTTTTCCAATATGGATGCATTTTAGTTTATTTTCTTGCTTAATTGCCCTGGATAGAACCTGCAGAACATAATTGAAAAGAAACATCAAGAGAAGTCACTTGACTTGCAGCAAATCCTTGTCTTGCTCCCAATCTTAGGGGGAAAATATTCCATCTTCTTAAGTATGATGTTAGCTGTGAATTTTTTTTTTTTTTTTAAACTGCTCCTTGTGGAGAAGGGTTAGCCCATAGGCAGGCAGTGTGCAGAAAGTAGTGAACTATACATTTTTCATGAATAGCCTTTATCAGGTTGAGAAAGTTCATTTCCTAGATTGTTGAGTGTTTGTTTGTGTGCGTGTGTTTGTTTGTGAGAGAGTGTTAGGATTGAGTTTTGAGGGAAGTGTGAAATGTGGATTAGAAAAGTAAAGATGCTATGTCAGGTAATAAGGGGCAGATAATAATGCTTAACTTGCTGGAGGAAGAGGGGCTAGCTTTTCCTCCTTTTCCCTGTCCCTTTCTGCCCCATTCCTTTCTTGTTTTTTGTTTTTTGTTTTTTCTGAGACAGAGTCTTGCTCTGTTGCCCAGGCTGGAGTGCAGTGGTCTGATCTCAGCTCACTGCAACCTCTGCCTCCCAGGTTCAAGTGATTCTCCTGCCTCAGTCTCCTGAGAAGCTGGAACCACAGGCTAATTTTTGTATTTTTAGTAGAGACAGGGTTTCACTATGTTGGCCAGGCTGGTCTCGAACTCCTGACCTTGTGATCTGCCCGCCTCAGCCTCCCAAAGTGCTGGGATTACAGGCGTGAGCCACCGCACCCGGCCCGTTCTTGATCTTTAATCATCTTCCCATCGGTACACATGCACATTTGGAGATGACTTAATCTTTTACTGATCTGAATAATTAAGATTTTTTGAGCAGTGGAAAGTATCGTTTCTTTTGAAAAATACTGAAAAGCGTGTGGAGAATTTCTTACTGAGTAGCTTGATAGCTAGGTTTAGAGGGCATCAGAGGAGTTACTAAATCATAAATGAAGTGCCAGCCATGGACTTAAAAAGAAGTGAACACAATGGAATACTTCAGCCATAAAGAATGAAATCCATCTTCAAAAAGAATGAAATCCTGTCATTCTTGGCAACTTGGATGGAACCAAAGGACACTGTGTTAAGTGGAATAAGCCAGGAACAGAAAGGTAAAAACACCACATATTCTCACTTCTAGGTGGAAGCCAAGAAAAGTTGATCTCATAGAAGTAAAAAGTAGACAAGAAGATTCTAGAGGCTGGGAAGGGTAGGGGGAAGAGGGCTAGGGAGAGAGATTGTTAAAGGGCACAAAATTATAGCTAGATAGGGGAGTAAGTTCTGGTGTTCTGTAGCACTGTAGGATGACTATAGTTAACAATATTATTATGTAGTTTCAAATAGCTAGAAGGAAAATATTGAATGTTCCAAATGCAAAGAAATGATAAGTGTTTGAGATAATGGATATGCTAATTGCCTTGATCTGATTGCTACACATTGTATGTATGGAAACATCACTGTGTACCCCATACATATATACAATTAAATGCCAATTAAAAAAATTTAAAAAGTAAGCAAACATTTGCCATATTGGGGGTATGGTTAATAAAAAATTTTATGTTTAGTTTAATGTACTTTGAATCTAGCTGTCTGCTGACATTCTCCCACCCTAAACATTTCAGCATCAGTGGCTTTGTTTTTATAAGTTTTCTTTATAATTTTCTAATTTAACAAATTTCATAGGAAACTTTGCTTATAAGGTAAAGTTGTGTTTCCCTTTGATGTGGTGATTACCCTTTGTTTACTTTTTGAAATTTTAATTGTGTTCCCATGCAGCCATTTTCTGATTAGATAAATATTTTTTAAAAATTTATTTTTGTCTTTCATGTATAGCTCTCAGAAGTTAACTCTGAGTTTGGCTAAGAATATTCCTGTTAACAGGTGAAATTGGAAAGTGGTAATAGAATTTTTGTTTTGTATTTTTTTTGTAGCAGGATTATTTTCATTAATTCTTTTTAGTCCACTTTAAAATTTTGGTACAGATAAAATTTATAATTATTTTTAAAGAAATAAGTAGTTTGTTTTGCTCTATGAGTAACTCATTATTTGTACTGAATAGATGCCTGGTAATTTGGAGCTTTCAAATATTGTTTTCATTTATTAACAATTGAAATTGGTGACACAAAATAGAGATTAAAACATTTTATGTTCCTTATAGTCATCTTTTGCAGAGAGAACCTCCCTCTCTAATCTTAAAGTTTAAACTCTATTTTTCTCTTTCCCATATTACTTAAATAGATTTCCTAAATGAGTAACATAAATTAGAGTTATGTAATACCAGCTACAAATACTGCTAAAAGAATAGAACTAAATTTAGTATATCCCAACCTTAATGTCTCTCTATACAAAGACTTTGTTGGAATCTCATCTCCATTGCTTTCTGATCATAATGTTTATTATATTTAACAAAGCAAAACCCAGAAATTACTTACAAGGTATGTACTTCTGTAGGTTCACATTTAGTATAATCTTCTGTAATATCTACATATAATTTTGTGGAACAACATAATGTGAGTTATATACAGAATGGTAGCCTGAAACACTGTAAGAATTTGAATCACCAAAAGTATAACCTGTTAATTAATATTTATTAAGCTTCTATTTGTTACAGACTATTGTATTCAGGGTTCTGGGGAATAAAAAGAAATGTAGAATAATCTTTCTACCAGGGAATGAAACTAGTATTTATTTGACTACTGAGTACCAAGGAATGTGAAAAGCCACTCCCCTCCTTCCCTTTAAATGTGTAATCTAAATTATTCTTCTTGAAAATCCTATGAGAGAGGCAGTATGATTCTCATTCTAAAGCTGGTTAAGAAAGTGAGCCTTGGATCCTCCACTTTCTAGCTCTACAGAAACTCATTTAACCTCTCCATGCTTCAGTTTTCTCATCTGTCATAGGGGGATAATATTCCTTATCTTGTAGAGTTTTATGAGGATTAAATGATGTACTGTAAAGTATTTAGGACACTACCTGGCACATCTGTAGTAAAAAACCAAACTAAAAATCGATACACATACACTATTACTGTTTCCTATTAGGAAAGAAGTTAATTAACATGCCCAAGATTACAACCAGATCTATTTGAATTTAAAACACTCTTATAGTATAATGCTTACACTTATAGGACGTTTAAGTCTGGATCTAGTAAACAAGCGAAGGCAGAATATGCTAAGTGACTAATATTAAGTGCTATGACATACAGAGTACATATGGATTTTAAACTACAGGGATAAGTAAGAGAGGAGATAAATGTTGCTCTTGCCTTTATGATGAGAAGAAAGGCAGAGAAAAAATTAATAGACTACTGCAGTATCTTCCTTGCTAGTCTACAACTTCCATTATATCTCATTTAACATCTTTTCCTTTATATACATTGTCACCAGGGAAATCCTTGTAAAATTCATCCCACATTGCTTAAATTCTCTACTTGTAATCCTTTACTAATAATAATTACTGTTTTCTGGTTACCTACTATGGGGCTAGGATAGGAGACAACAAGCTTCTCTTCTTTTCTCTTTTCTCTTCTCTTTCCGTCCTTTTTTTTTTTTTTTTTAAATGGCAGAGTCCCGCTCTCACCTAGGCTGGGGTGCAGTGCATTAATCTCAGCTCGCTGCAACCTCTGCCTCCCAGGTTCAAGCAATTCTCCTGCCTCAGCCTCCCGAGAAGCTGGGGTTACAGGCGCACACCACTACACCATACCCTGCTAATTTTTGTATTTTTACTGGAGATGGGGTTTCACCATGTTGGCCAGGCTGGTCTCGAACTCCTGACCTCAAATGATCCCGCCTCAGCCTCCCAAAGTTTTGGGATTACAGACATGAGCCACCACACCAGGCCTAGCAAGCTTTTTTCTGTGAAGGGACGGATGTAAATATTTAGGCTTTTTGGGTCATGTAAGATCTCTGTTGCATATTCTTTTTTGCTGTAATTTTTTGTTTTTTAACAATCCTTTAATTTTTGTTGTTGTAATTCTTTTTTAACAATCCTTTAAGAATGTAAAAGCCATTCTTTGCTGCCAAATCAGTCTGGATGCAGTTTGTTGACTGACCCCTATGCAAGGAGATTTACGTGAACTCATTTCTTCTTGTAACAATCCTGGTAAAGTTGATATTAATTTCTACTTTACAGTTGAGGAAATTGAAGCTTAGAGAGGCAGATTTGATGAAGGTCAAGTAAGTGATAGATTGAGGCCATTGGAATACCTAAACTTGTGTACTTTCTAGGATATCTTGCTGCTTCCTGTTACTTTTAAATAAGATGCAAATTTCTTAGCATTATATGTAAGGGCCATGATGATCTTGTCTTTGCTTACTTTTCTAGTTTTTGTATTTGTTACTCCTCTCTCTCACATATTCCCTAGCCTAGCTGTAGTGAGTGACTTACAGCCTGGTCTGTGCTTTATATATGCCTACAATACCTTATAAACTTTATCACCTTGTTGATTTCTTTAATAATCTACCTCTGGTACTCTATACTCTGGGAAACCTTACTTGGTTCTTCCAGTCCTGCTTTATGAACTTTTTCTGTGCTCCTCTAGCATTCTGTGCATTCTTCATTGATAACACTTACTATATTGCCTTGTGTTTGACTTGGGTTTATGTCTCTGTTTTGCATTAGACTGTGAGTTTTTTTTTTTTAAGAGATGGAGATCTTGCTATGTTGCCCAGGCTGGCCTTGCATTCCTGAGCTCAACAGATCCTCCCCCTGTAGCCTTAGATTGTAGGATTTTTTTTTTTTTTTTTTTTTTTGAGATGGAGTCTTGCTTTGTCACCATGCTGGAGTGCAGTGGCGTGATCTCAGCTCACTGCAACCTCTGACTCCCTGGTTCAAGCGATTCTTTTGCCTCGGTCTCCTGAGTAGCTGGGATTGCAGGCACGCATCACCACGCCCAGTTAACCGAGGCAGGTGGATCACCAGGTCAGGAAATGGAGACCATCCTGGCCAACATGGTGAAATCCCATCTCTACTGAAAATACAAAAGATTGTGAGATTTTTAAGGGCACAGATGATACATGCCTCACCTTTGTAGTTCAAGTGTTTGATACATAGTAGAGCTTAATACAGAGTTTGGCATGTAGTAGGGAATTGGAAAATTTTTATTAAATGAATGAGTAATTAAATGGCATTACAGACATGGAAATCATATCAACAGATCTATAGTTTCAGAAAAATGAGTCCAGGTTCAAGGGTGGTGGTGAGTGGGAAAGTAAGTAAATTTCTGGTTAACTTCTAGGGCTTGAGTGGGAACATGAGGTTAATAAGGCAAATTGGAGCATGATCATGGAGGGGCTTGAATATCTTAGTAGGGAATTTTAATTTTGTTCTGGAGTCATTGATACAAAGATTTCAACTCTAGAGCGCACGTGGTTTTTAAATCCATAACCTGGGTTCTCTTAATGCACAAATTGTATGTTGTAATACTGTTTTAGATATTTTGTAGAACATTCATTACCTATGCAATTGTTTTGATTAATAGATACTGCAAGATGTAGCTCTAGAATATCATAATTATCAGTACTACTGTTAAAGACATTGGGAGCCATGGAATGATTTTGAGCAGGTTGGTGGCAGTTTGAAATTAATTTTTTTTTTTTTTTTTGAGACGGAGTTTTACTCTTGTTGCCTAGGCTGGAGTGCAATGGCATGCAACCTCTGCCTCCCGGGTTCAAGTGATTCTCCTGCCTCAGCCTTCCGAGTACCTGGGATTACAGGCGTGCACCACCATGCCTGGCTAATTTTGTCTTTTTAGTAGAGATGGGGATTCTCCATGTTGGTCAGGCTGATCTCGAACTCCAGACCTCAGTTGATCTGTCTGCCTTGGCCTCCCAAAGTGCTGGGATTATAGGCGTGAGCCACTGTGCCCAACCTGAAGTGAATTTTTTAAAAAGATTAATCTAATTGAGGTATTCACAATCAGCTGAGGAGATAGGACTGGAAAGAAGGAAGCCTTTTTAAAAAAAGTTAAAATATAAAGTGATAAGTCAAGAAATAGATCTACTTAATGATTGACTATGAGGAAGTCAGAGACGAATAAGAAAAACTGAAGAGGCAGGTCAAGGAAGAAAATTGTGTATTTTGTGTTAAATAGATTGCTGTGAATTCTGTTGGAGTGATTTGTATTGTTGTGTGAATTTGGGCTCTGCTTACTTTATGCTTGAATGATTAGAATATCCTCATGATTGGTTTCCCTTCCTGCCACTAATTCGTGGATTCTTAATCTTTGGTGCTGTGGACCTTTTTTCAGTCTGGAGAAGGCAGTGAATCCATTGTAGAATAACAATTTTAAATGAGTGAAATAAAGTAAATAGGACTTAAAAGGAACTTGTTATATTGAAATGCCAAAATACGATATAGTAATATATATGCTTCTCTATTAATACTGTTAAGTAACATCTTGCAGTGAGTCTAATAACTACCATAATTTTGGAGTACTGGTACATACAGATATTTTGAGATTTCTGTAACAACTATAACATGAAATGAAAATGTACTTCTGTTAATGACAGAAATCACAGGTACTGCTAATACTATTATGGTAGATTATTTAGGTTTGTATGAAAATTTTAGAGATTAGTGAAAATGATGATGTAATTTTTTTCTATATAAATTCACAAGTTTCCTGAAGATTTATGGAACCCAGATTTATTATCTTTGCTTGTATTGTCTCCTGTTTTACCCTCTTCTATGTACTTTTGTCATAGTAATGTACTTTTCTTGGCAGATGGTAGTATTTTTATTGCATCATGTCTGTTTTGGGAAGTAATATGTGTTCTTTGAAAAAAAATTCAAATGATAATAAAACGCATAATTTTCTGGTTATCCTGCTTCATGGCGATCAAGCTTGTTAGTAGTATAATATATACAGTAGTCTATTGGTATAGAGAGGATTGGTTCCATGACCCTTGTGTATGCCTAAATCCATGCATACATACTCAGGTCCTGCCATGTGTATGAAAAATTGGCCCTCTGTCTACATGGGTTTCTCATCTCACGAGTGCTATATTTTCCATCTGTGTTTGGTTAAAAAAAAATCCTCACATGAGTGAACCTGTGCAGTTCAAACCCATGTTGTTCAAGGCTAAGCAGTAGTACTGTTATCTGTTTCTGGTTAATGTATACTTACATAACTACAAAAACATAACTGAAATAGATTCATATTGTATATACTGTTTTTAATTTGCTTTTTTATTTGAAAATATGATCTTTTTCATTAATAAATACACCTCATGCTTTAGAAAATTGGATAAAAATTGAGATGTATTATATAACACAAACATTCACCATTTTGAAGTGTATATTTAGTGGTTTTAGTACATTCACTGTGTTGCGAACCACCGCTACTGGCAAATTCCAGATCGTTTCCATCACCCACAAAAGAAACCTCATATTTAATATCAGTTAGTTCCAGTTCCCCCATCCATTGACAATTTCTACTCTACTTTCTGTCTTTATGGATTTGCTTCTTCTAGGCATTTAATATAAGTAGAATCATATAATATGTGACTGTGTCTGCTTTTTTCACTTAGCATAATATTTTCAAAATTAATTCATGTTGTAGCATGTAACAGTATTTCATTCCTTTTTTTTTTTTTTTTTTTTTTTTTGAGATGGGGTCTTGCTGCATCACCCAGGCTGGAGTGCAGTGGCGCGCGATATCGGTTCACCACAACCTCCGCCTCCCAGGTCAAGCAATTCTCCTGCCTCAGCCTCCCGAGTAGTTGGGATTACAGGAGCCCGCCACCGTGCCTGGCTCATTTTTTGTATTTTTAGTAGAGACTGGGTTTTACCATATTGGCCAGGCTGGTCTCAAATTCCTGACTTCAGGTGATCTGCCTACCTCGGCCTTCTTAAGTGCTGGCCAAAGTGCTGGGATTACAGGCATGAGCCACTGTGCCCGGCCAATATTTCATTCCTTTTTATGAGTGAGCAATATATTATTATACATGGTTATTATAAATAATTCATGTATATGTTTTCTGAAGATGTATGTTTTCATTTCTCTTGGGTATATACCTAGAAGTGGAATTGCTGGGTCATATGTATTTCTGTGTTTTAACTTTTTGAGGAATTGACAGGCTTTTCCAAAGTAGCAGTGCCATTTTACATTTCCACACCTCGTGCTTTTTTTTTTGAGACAGAGTTTCGCTCTTGTTGACAGGCTAGAGTGCAATGGCGCTATCTTGGCTCACTGCAGCCTGGCCTCCTGGATTCAAGCGTGTCTCCTGCCTCAGCCTCCTGAGCAGCTGGGATTACAGACGTGCCACCACTCCCGGCTAATTTTGTATTTTTAGTGGAGATGGGATTTCTCCATGTTGGTCAGGCTGGTCTTGAACTCCCAACTTCAGGTGATCCGCCTGCCTCAGGCTCCCAAAGTGATGAGATTATAGGCATGAGCAACCGCACCTGGCCCTACCTCATGCTTTTTAATGGCTTCATTGTAATTCATCTTATTGATGTCCTACCATTCAATCCCCTGTTGATTGACAATTTATTTCTGTATTTTTGAGGGTTATCAATACTAATGCAGTGAAAAAACTTGTATAAACACGTTTGCACACTTTTTTAAAGTGCAAATTTTTAGGAAAGAAATTGCTGGATCAAAGTAATTACACATTTAAGATTTGATACATCTTGTCAGATTGCCCTTTAGAAATGTTTTATAAAATTTTACTCCCAACAATTGTGTAATGTATGCTTATTTTCCCAACCTCATACTCACATTATTAATTTTTGTCATTTTGATAACAAAAAGTCATACATATTTTAAATTTTGGAATGTGTTAATTGTAGTGGAGGTAATTTTTTTTTTTTGGCCATGCATTCTTTTGTGATTTGCCTGATCATGACTTTTACCCTGAATTTTTCTATTGGGTATCTGTATTTTTTTCTTATTGTTTTGTTAATAGCTATTTACATTTTAGAAACATTAGCTTATTGCTCATTATCAATATTGCAGAGACTTTGTTCCAGTTTCTTGTTTATGTTTTGATTTTGTTTATGACTTTGCTCTTTGCCTTATAGACGTTAAAGTTTTAAAATACTGTTTATCATTCCTTATAAAAGGCCTTTGCCTTGCTTAGAATAAGTTTTCTGCACCCAAAGATTATAAAATATTTTCTCCACATTTTCTTCTGGGAATATCTGAAATTTGGCGTGATTTTGTAGAAGCTTGGATTTTGTATTTGGTCTTAACTATGTTAAAATTCCTGTGTAGCCACTTACTAGCTGTGACGTGTTAGATGTCTGCACAACTTCTCTGTATCTCAGCTTACTCATCTGTAAAATGATAGTTGATAGTTAGGGTCTATACTTTTGGTGAAGTTAAATGCAGTAATTCAAATTCTCTAGCATCCCATCTGGGCACATACGGGGTGTTCAGTGCATTTTTTCTTTTCTCTCTCATCCGTAAACTCTGTCTTCTATCAGTCTAGTTAAAATCTGGTCCAGAAGATAAGGGAGGGGAAAGTTTCAAGAAATAATGTCCTTAGTTTCTGAAGCCAGAGAAGCCATGTGGGATGAGTGCTGGTTGAAAAGGAGATTGAAAATTTATTTAGTAATTAGGAAGTCATTTATGTTTAATGAAAACATATTTTAGTAGCATAAGAGGCATATTTTAATACAAAGAAGACTAAAACCTATATAACATACATAAAGGATATGTGTATATGCAACATGTATTCATCATGATTTGTAATATTTGGGAGAAATAGTTGTAACTCTTCTTCTTGTTGGAATACTGGTAAGAGGATAGAGAATTAATGCTGACATACAGTATATTTATATTGTATGTATAAGTTGTACATAAATTTAGGTAATTTTTGCTATTAATAGTTATAAATTACTATATTTGTAACACACCTCACAATCATCTGTTTTAGAACTACTGCTCCATTGGAATCTTCTTAGTAGCTTTATAATGGACTTTAATGGAATTTACACATATGCTTCACTAAATTGAAATTATGTGTAAACAGTGTTATATTTCTTTTGTGGAAAGCAAGTTTAAATACATTTTAGAAAGAAATGGGAAAAAATGTTTACAATATGGTAGTCATTGTTTACATTTTTCTTATCTTGTTTCGTGAACTATAAGGATTTTAGGGCAGGGGACATAGTTTTGCTATATTGCCCAGGCTGGAATACAGTGGCTATTTGCAGATGCAACCATAGTTCACTATAGCCTTGGGCTCCTGACTTCAAGGAATCCTCCTGCCTAAGCCTCTGAGTAGCCAGGACTACAGGCACGTGCAAGGTGCATGACTTATCCTGGGTTTTTGATAAATATTTATAAAATGTTACATTCCCCCCTTTTGTCTTCTGATAAAATAACTTCAAAATAAAGGTTTTAAGATTTGTTAAGAAAAATAAATCAATCCTCCTCAAGTGGAGTAATACTAGACATGGATTCTCTGCAATTTTGTTTCAGAAGATGATATCAAATTCTATTCCTTGACTCTTAGTAACTATCTAAAAATTTTTTTTAGTATGTTGTATGTGTACTGTCATTATTTTGTCAGCTTCAAAACAAGAAGAAGGAAATTATTCCATATTGGTTAGCTCAGGAGGAAGGTAATGAGTTTTAAGTAACAAAACAGGAAATTAGCTCCTCTGTGACCTTTGATGAGTTTGTGAAGCTCGCATTTTGAGTGCAGGATTGAAATTGTGAAGAGCATTATATTTAGTTTGCTTTGTTGCTTTTGCAGAGTATCTATTTGCCAAGAAAACCTAGGAATTGAAGTTAAAGGTTCTGCTACCTTCATGGGAAATGAACAATACTCTTCCTTCTGCTGGCAAAATCTGGGTGTCTACATTTTTCAGTGGCTGGGTTTTGCTTTCACATAGGGTCAGAGTATCCTTTTCCTGGAACCAAGCTTGACTCAAAGCCATTGTAAGTTCTCTTGTTCTTTATCCTTCTAATCAACTATTTTCGGAGCTATTTTAAAGTTGACACCCCTTCCCTTCTAACCTTTTTGCTCAATACAAAGCACCACCTTCTTGGCAGTCATTTGTATGGGCAGAGTGGATACTTTTGTAGGCATTTTATTTATGCCAAAAAGTTAAGGGTTAGCTCTTTGTTTAATGCTAGTTGTTTTGGATCACTGTGAGTCAGCACTGGCCTTACCTTTCTTTTAAATCCTTCTGTAATTAAGATGTTGGTACCTTGGAACCGTTTCCTGGATGGAGCTTTTCTCTATACTTTATCAAGTTTTATCTCAGACAGTTGGGTTACTAAGATTTTTCTGTTTTACTCTACTGTTTTTAATGGAGACTTGTAGATTTTAGATATGGCTTATACACTTTCTAAACCCTGGTTCTCAGAATAGTCATACTAGTTTTAACACCTCTTTATGCATCTTTTATGTTTATCTGAACATTAAAATATTGTATAATTTGGTTCAGATCAAAAGTATGGGATGGCTGTTACATCTATTCTCAGACTTTCATACTGTTCAAAACTTCGTATACAAGACTTTTTTTTTTTTTTAAAGAGACAGGGTCTTGCCTTGTTGCTCAAGCTGGAGTGCAGTGGCATGATTATAAGCTCATTGACCTCCTGGGCTCAAGTAATCCTCCTACCTAAGCCTCCCAAGAAGCTAGTGCTCACTCACAGTCACATGCTACTGTGCCTGGCTACTTTAAAAACAAAAAAATTTTTTTTGGGTAGAGATAGGGTCTCGCTGTGTTGCCCAGGCTGGCCTTGAACGCTTGGGCTCAAGCAGTCCTCCCACCTTGGTCTCCCAAAGTGCTGGGATTATAGGTGTGAGCCATAACACCTGCCTTTGTACAAGACTTAATTTAAAATATTTTCCTGAAGAAATAGAAAAGCTAAAGTAATTAGCTTTATGAAAAGGATTCATTAGTTCAGTTTTTGATACTATCAAGTTCAGTTTTCTAGTAATTAAAACCAATTTCTAGAATTATTATTTTTTTTTTGATGGAGTACAACATTCTTAGTTTATATACAGGTGATTGTTTATATAAACAAACAGATATTACATTTGTGAAAAAATACTCAATTCTTGGATTTGCCATATACCACCAGAGAGGCAGAGCCCAAAATTGGAAGGTAGGAAACGGAAAAAGATGAAGGATTTTATATAAAGTGTTAGAATGTTACTTAAGTTTTTTTCACATTAAAACATTGACTAAATCTACTTTTTCTAGGGGATTTGTTACTTGGAATGAAAGATCTCTCATACACTTGGTTTAAAATAGGTTATATGTGATCCTTTTACAGGTACCCTTGCAACGTCTTAGTTTGGGTCTGAATGTGTTCCTTTTTTTTTTTTTTTTTAATACGGAGTTTCACTCCCCTCACCCAGGCTGCAGTGCAATGGCACGATCTCAGCTCACTGCAACCTCCGCCTCCTGAGTTCAGGCAACTCTCCTGTCCTGTCTCACCTTCTTTTATAACTGGGATTACAGGTGCCCACCACCATGCCCAGCTAATTTCTGTATTTTTAGTAGAGTCGGAGTTTCACCATGTTGGCAAGGCTGGTCTTGAACTCTTGACCTCAGGTGATCCACCTGCCTCGGTCTCCGAAAGTGCTGGGATTACAGGCGTGAGCTAACACACCCGTCCTGAACATGTTACTTTTGACCTTGTTTATACTAGCCTAGGCTGGAGTGCAGTGGCATGAGCATGGCTCACTGCAGCCTCAACCTCCTGGGCTCAAGTGATCTTCCTGAGTAGCTAGGACTACAGGTGCATGCCACCGTGCCCAGCAAACTTTGTTTTTTTGTAGAGACAGGAACTTGATGTGTTGCCCATGCTGGTCTTGAACTACTGGCCTGAAGCAATCCTCTCACCTTGTCCTCCCAAAGTGCTGGGATTACAGTCATGAGCCACTGTGCTTGGCCTGTTTAACAATTTCCAGTTTGGGGCTATTATAAGTAAAGCTATAAGAACATTTGAGTTCGGTTGAATCTTTGGGTGAACAAATGTTTTCATTTTTCTTGGGTGAATACCCAGGAGTGGAATGCCTGGATCATATGGTAGCTGCATATTTAACTTATTTCTTTTTTTGAGATAGGGTCTTGCTCCTTCACTCAGGCTGCAGTGCAGTTGTGTGATCATGGCACATTGTAGCCTTGACCTCCCAGGCTCAAGCAATCCTTCTACCTTGGCTGCTTTAGTAGCTGGAATCACAGGTGCACACCACCATGCCTGGCTTTTTTTTTTTTTTTTTCAATTGAAATGGGGTCTTACTATGTTGCCCAGGCTCATGCTGAACTCCTGACTCAAGCAGTCCTCCCACCTCCGCCTCCCAAAGTGTTGGGATTATACATGTGAGCCACTGTGCCTGGCCTGTTTACCTTTTTAAGAAACCTTCAAACTTTTCCCCAAAGTTGTAGCATTTTGCATTCTCATCTGTAGTGTTTGAAAGTTCCGATTGTTTTCTTGCTCGGTTTTTAAAAAATGTAGCCATTCTAATAGGCCAAAGTATAGAGTAGAATCTCATTGTGGTTTAATTTTCACTTCTCTAATGACTAAAGCATCTTAACGTACTTTTTTTTACCATCAATATATCTTCTTTGAAGTGTCTATTAAAATGCTTTGCCCATTAGAAATTTTTTTATTGCTGAATTTTGATAGTTCTTTATGTTGGACATACATTCTTTATCATATACCTGATTTGTAAATATTTTTTCCCAGTGTGTGGGTTATTTTCTTTTTTTAAAAAAATTCTTTATATATTTTAGAGACAAGATTTCAATCTGTTGCCAAGGCTGGAGTGCAATGGCATGATCATAGCTCACTGCAGCCTCTGGGCTCAAGCAGTCCTCCTGCCTCAGCCTCCTGAGTAGCTAGGACTATAGGCACCTGGCTGATTTTGTATTAGTTTTGTGAAGATGGGGTCTGGCTGTATTTGCCCAGGCTGGTCTTGAACTCCTGGTCTCCAGTGCTCCTCCTTCCTTGGCCTCCCAAAGTGTTGGGATTACAGACAGGAACCACTATGCCTAGCCTATTTTCTTAATAATGTTTTTCAAAGAGCAAAAGTTCTTGATTTTGATGAAGTCTAACTTACCATTTTTTTGTTTTATGGATCATGCTTTTGTTTTGGTGTTGAAGAAATCCTTGCCAAAGTCATAGTCCCCAAGGTTTTCTTCTATGTTTTCTTCTAGATATTTTATAATTTTGGCTCTGTGATCCATGTTGAGCATAGAGTAGTCCCACCCTTATTTGTGGGGGATATATATTCCAAGACCCTCAGTGGATGCCTAGAACTGCAGTTACCACATGAATTTCTGTTTCCTTCTTCACAATGTTATGGGTAGAAGATTAATTCTTACCATAGATCTTGGCAGCCTCACTGTACGATTTTTTTCTTCTCTTATTAAATTGAAAATTTTCACCTTTTCACTTAAACAGGAAGCCCCTTATGGTTTCTCTTTGGCATATCTGAATTTCCAGCATCACTACTCATGCTTTGGGGCCATTATTAAGTAAAATAAGGGTTTCTTAAACACACTGTGATAGTCTGATAACTGAGACAGATACTGATTGACTAATGGGCAGGTATACTGAACAGTGTGAATATGCTGGATAAAGGGATGAATCATGTCCAAGCAGGACTGAATGAGACAGCATGAGATTTCATCACATTACGCAGACTGGCACACAATTTAAAACTTGTGAATTGTTTATTTCTGGAATTTTCCATTTAACATCTTCTGACCCAGTTGGCTACAGGTTGCAAACTGCAGTGAAACTGTAGATAGGGGATGGGAATGGGGGGGCTACTGTGTTTTTTTTTTTATATAGTATGAGGTAAAGTTTGAGGTTCATTTGTTTAAAATATGATAATCTAATTGCTCTAGCACTATTAGTTAAAGATTATCCTCCCCACTGAATATCCTTGGCAGGTTTTTTTTTTTTTTTTTTTTAAATAAGGACTTCCTCTGTCAGGCTGGAGTGCAGTGGCACCATCACGGCTCAGTGCAGCGGCACCATCATGGCTTATTGCAGCCTGGACTTCCCAGGCTCAAGTGATCCTCTCTCCCCAGCCTCCCAAGTAGTTAGGACCACAGGGACACCACCATGCCCAGCTAATCTTTTGTATTTCTCTGTTAGACATGGGGTTTTGCCATGTTATCCAGGCTGGTCTCGAACTCCTGAGCTCAGGCAATCTGCCTTCCTCGGCCCCCCAAAGTGGTGGTATTACAGGCATGAGCCACCACACCTGTGTCCTTGGCAGTTTTGTTGAAAATTAATTGACCATATATGTTTGTGTTTGCTTCTAGACTCTGTTCTCTTGATGTTTATCTTTGTCAGTACCTTATTGCCATGATTACTGAAGCTTTGTAATAACTCTTGAAATTACATAGTTGTGTTAGTCTGTTCTCACACTGCTATAAAGAAATAGCTGAAACTGGATAATTTATGAAGAAAAGAGGTTTAATTGACTCCTGGTTCGCAGGCAAGAAGCATGACTGGGAGGCCTCAGGAAACCTAAAATCATGGCAGAAGGTGAAGGGGAAGCAAGCATGTCTTAGCATGGCAGAGCAGTGAGGAGAGAGAGTGAAGGGGGAAGTGCCACACATCCCCCTCAGACAACCATCTCTCCTGAGAACTCACTATGACAAGAAAAAGCAAGGGAGAAGTCCTCTCCCATGATTCAATCACTTCCGTCCAAGCACCTCCCCAACACATGGAGATTACAATTTGAGATGAGATTTGAATGGGGACCCAGAGCCAGATCATATCAACAGTGTAATCCTCCAATTTTATTTTTCTTTTTCAAAGTTGTTTCAGTGTTAGCTTTTCTAGGCCCTTTGTATTTCCATATATATTTTAGAATTAGCATGTTAATTTCTATAAAAAAAATACATCATGGGGGGAGCAGGGCTGAAAAACTACCTATTAGGTAGTTTAGTTACTACCCGGGTGACCCTAAACCCCAGCATCACGCAATATACCCATGTAACAAGCCTGCATGTGTACTCCCTGAATCTAAAATAAAAGCTGAAATTATTAAAGATGAAAGAAAAAAGATCACTTTCAATGAATTAAAAAAAACCCACCTTAGGTATTTCACTGGGATTGTGTTAAATTTGTAGATCAGTTTGGTAAGAATAACATCTTAATACTGATTCTTCTGACCCATGAATATAATGTATGTCTTCATTTATTTAGTTCTTTAATTTTTCTCAGTAATGTGTTATAGTTTCCAGTGTACTGGTGTATTAGTCCATTCTCACACTGCTATAAAAACATACCTGAGACTGGGTAATTTATAAAGAAAAGAGGCTTAATCAGCTGATGGTTCTGTGGGCCCTGTACTTCTGCTTCTGGGGAGGCCTCAGAAGACTTACAATCATGGTGGAAGGTGGAGGGGAAGCAAGGCACATCCTTACAAGGCCAGCAGGAGAGAGAGAGAGAGAGAGAGAGAGAGAGAGAGAGAGAGAGAGGGAACAGGAGTGAAGGGGGAAGTGCCACACACTTTTCAAATAACCAGCTCTCTTAAGAACTTTGTCATGAGAACAGCAAGGGAGAAGTCTGTCCCTGTGATTCAGTCACCTCCCACCAGGCCCCTCCTCCAACACTAGGAACCACAACTGGACATGAGATTTGGGTGTGGACACAGAGCCAAACCGTGTCAACTGGTTTGTTTGCACATCTGTTTTTTATATTAATCCCTATTTTTTAAATGTTATTGTAAGTGATACTTTAAAAAATTTTACTGGCCGGGTGCGGTGGCTCATACCTGTAATCTCAGCACTTTGGGAGGCTGAGGTGGGTGGATCACCTGAGATTGGGAGCTCGAGAACAGCCTGACCAACATGGAGAAACCTTGTCTCTACTAAAAATACAAAATTAGCCAGCCGTGGTGGCGCATGCCTGTAATCTCAGCTACTCATGAGGCTGAGGCAGGAGAATCGCTTGAACCCGGGAGGCGGAGATTGCAGTGAGCTGAGATGGTGCCATTGCACTCCAGCCTGGGCAACAAGAGGGAAACTCTGTCTTTTTTACTTTTGCTTGTTACCTGTATATAGAAATAAATACACTTGATTTTTTTTGCAGGGGGCATATTCATCTTATATTCTGCCACCTGTTAAACTTATTCATTAGTTCTGGTAGATGTTTTTGTAGATTCCATAGGATTTTTTACATATATATAATTTATTGTTTGTGAATAAAGATGAGTTTAATTCTTTCTTCCAGTCTCCATGACCTTTATATTTTCTCTCTTCCTTGATTGCATGGGCTAGAACTTCTGGTGTAAATGTGAATAGAAGTGAGAGCTAACATCCTTGCCCTGTTTCTGATCTTAGGAGAAAAGCATTCAGAATTTCACCATTCATGTTAGCTATAGATTTTTCATTGATGCCATTTACCAGGCTAAGTAAATTTCCTTTTACTTTTAAATGAAGGTTTTATTTTAAATAGGAATGGCTGTTGGATTTTCAGATGCTTTTATGCATCTATTGAGATGATCATGTGTATTCTTTTAAGTCTCTTAATAGGTGGTTATTATTATTTTGAACATTAAATCAACCTTGCTTGCATTACTGGGGTAATCACCACTTGGTATAATAATGGATCACTCTTTTTTTATATTGCTGGATTTGATTTGCTAAACTTCAAAAAAAAAAAAAAACCCCTTTATTTGCATTTATGTTCATGAAGTCCATAGTTTTCTTGCACTCTGATTGTCTCATTTGGTATTAGGGTAATGTTTGCCTCAACTTTATGGAAGAGTTTGTGTGGAGTTGGTATTGATTCTTCCATAAAGGCTAACCAAAGTTGAGAACTACCAGACTATAATCTCTCTTTCCTTCTATTTCTAAAATCTTTTTGTTGTTGTTGTTTTTGTTTTTGAGACGGAGTCTCACTGTTGCCAGGCTTGAGTGCAGTGGCACGATCTCAGCTCACTGCAACCTCTGCCTCCCGGATTCAAGTGATTCTCCTGCCTCACCTTCCCGAGTAACTGGGATTACAGGCGCCAGCCACCATGCCTGGCTAATTTTTTGTATTTTTAGTAGAGATGGGGTTTTACTGTGTTAGCCAGGCTGGTCTCGAACTCCTGACGACCTCAGTTGATCTACCTGCCTCAGCTTTCCACAGTGCTGGGATTACAGGTGTGAGCCACTGCTCCCGGCCGGCTATATAGAATTCACAAAAATTGTTTTACAATTTTTAAGTTTCATGGGAGACATATTAGTAAAATTTATAACGCATATATCTGTACACTCTTACCCTATAGAAAGCTTATCTGTCTTCTAATCTTGAGCAGTTTCTATAGTAATCGTGTTGGCCATGTCTTTCTCAGCTCTCGTACCCAACACTCAGAAATCAGTGGCTGCTGCTAAGTACTCAGGCAAATGCCCAGAATTCCTGTCAAGTTCTTTTCTGTTCTCCTGCTCTGTCCTCAGAGTTTTCCAAGTCCATCATACGAGACGGGGGCAGCATGATGTAGTCTCTGCTGCTGGGACTGTAGAGCCAGACTGCCTGGGTTAAATCCCACTGTGCCACCCACTAACCGTGTGACCAAAGGCAAATTTCAGAATGCCCCCATGCCACTCTAAAATAAAGATAATTAAAACACCTCCAACTTAAAAGTTGTTGTGATTAAGCATAAAACACTATGGATAGTGTTTGTCACATGATTGGTGCTCATTGAATGATAGTTATATCCTATTATTTGTCTTCATTTGGAAATTACTGGGATGTTCAGCCCTTGGTGGATTAGCTATCTCCTTCTCAGCATCTAGAGACAATTTTGATGGCTAGAATATCATCACCTTTTACCAAGAATTTGGGAATAAATTCAACTCATAACCTCTGGCTTTTTCGTTTCTCTCTGACATAATGATTTCTTTGCATGGTACTTGATTTTCTAAATGCTTTTTTCAACAGATACTGTACTCAGGACTCATGCTTAGGTCATATTTGTGCAGGGATTCTTAACCTGAGCACCGTTGGCATTTGGGGCAAAATATTTCTTGTTGTGGGGGCTGTCCTGAGTACTGTAGGTGTTTAGCAGCATCTGTGACCTCTGTCTACTAGATTCCAGTAGCACCCCTGCCAACCCACTGAAATTGTGTTAACCAAAATCATCTCTAAACATTGCCAAATGTCTCCTGAGGGGCAAAATCACATCTGGTTGAGAGTCACTTTTTTACAGGGGACTTCAGTATGTACTGCCATAGAAAACTGTGATTTGTTATTTTAGTATTTCTTGGAGAGAGCCATGACAGTTACTAATCAATACTTATTTTCTAGACTGTCACTTTTGTTTTCTTTTTTTTTTTTTTGAGATAGAGTCTCACTTTGTTGCCCAGGCTGGAGTGCAATGGCACGATCTCAGCTTTCTGCAACCTCCATCTCCTGGGTTCAAGTGATTCTGTCTCAGCCCCCCTAGTAGCTGGAATGACAGGAGCATGCTGCCGTGCCCAGCTAATTTTTGTATTTTTAGTAGAGACGGGATTTCACCATATTGGCCAGGCTGGTCTTGAACTCCTGACCTCAGGTGATCCGCCCGCCTCGGCCTCCCAAAGTGCTGGGATTACAGGTGTGAACCACTACCTGGCCTATTAATTTTAGTTAATATATTTTTCTCATATTTTCAGTTTAGCATAGCTACTTGATTTAGTTGCTGCCACTGGGATTGGTGAATAAGGGCGTATGTATTTTTTTTTTTTTCTTAATTTGCTGATTGTTCAAACTGATAGCTTAAAGTATATAATTTTTTGCCTCTATAGTTGCCATGGATGTAGGTACCTAGGGAAGTTTTCGTGGTTAACAGCACCCAAATCTAAACTTTTTTGTATGTCATTGCACTTTGGTTTCAAAAAGAAGTTAGGTGAGTGGATAGATAAACTGTGGTACATCCAGACAGTGATGTGTTATTCAGTGCTAAAAAGAAATGAGCTATCAAGCTATGAAAAGACATGGAGGAAACTTAAAATGCATAATGCTAAATGAAAGAACCCAGTCTGAAAAGACTACACACTGTATGAGTCCAACTAAATGACACTCTGGAAAAGGCAGAACTATGGAGGCAGCAAAAAGCGGAGTGATTGCCAGGGGAAGGGGGAGAGACAATGTAAATAGGCAGAGCACAGAAGATTTTAGGGCATTCTTTATATTTAAAAATTTGTATGTTGTATTTAGCATATGGGAATTTTTTTTTTTTTTGAGACAGTGTCTTGCTTTGTCGCTTAGGCTGCAGTGGCACAATCACCACTCATTGCAGCTTCCACTTCTTGGGCTCAAGCAATCCCCCCACCTCAGCTTCCCAAGTAGCTGAGAACATAGGCACATGTCACAATGCCCAGGTAATTTTTGTATTTTTTGTAGAGACAGGGTTTTGCCATGTTGCCCAGGCTGGTCTCAAACTCCTGAGCTCATGCCATCTGCCCACCTTGGCCTCCCAAAGTGCTGGGATTACAGGCATAAGCCATCATGCTTGTTTTTTTTTTTTTTTTTTTTTTTTTGAGACAGGGTTTTCCTCTCTCTCCCAGGCTGGAGTGCTGTGGCATGATCATGGCTCACTGCAGCCTTAACCTCCTGCGCTCAAGGAATCTTCCTGAGTAGCTGGGACTACAGGCACGTACCACCACCCCAGCTAATTTTTTGTTTTGTAGAGACAAGGTCTTGACATGTTGCCCAGGGTAGTCTTGAACTACTGGCCTCAAACAGTCCTCCCACCTCGGCCTCCCAACGTGCTAAACAAAAAAAAAACTGACTTTTTTCCCCCTTTGGCTAAAAGTTCCTTGCATTGTATCTGAATATTTCGTTAATGAGAAAATTGAGTTGACTGAATGGTTGCATTGGGGCGGGGTGGCAGGGTGGGGAGTTGGAGGGGGATAGGCTGTGTACTCAGCATAGTCAGCTTGTAGGATACCTTAAGTTTTTCCTTGAAAACAAGCAGTTAGAGGGTTTACTATCACTTTGGGTTTGACTAAGAGCTATATGATTAGCTAAATAATGTACAGTTTGGGAGACAACTCTGCATTGAATCATTCTGTGTTGACCTTATTCTGTTTTGGCCTAAAATCCATCCCATTCAAGCATACCAGTTTTAGCTGCTTAAAATTTAAAAATTGAAAACATTATCTTCATTGTAGTGAAATACTGGTGATGTGTGGAAGGGGAGTTAGTGGAAAATTTAAATCAATTGATTTACTTATGAAAAAAGAGAAAAGAGACTTGTACTGTCATATAGATATGGCTGTATTTTCTTTAACTACCTTATTGTTGAGCATAAACTCTTGTCTTTAGGCTTAGGTTAAATTCCTGAAAGTGGCATCGTATTTTATTGTCTCGTGTTTGTTTTTTCCATTTAGAATGAGGTTAATTTTTTATATATGTATTATACATTTGTACTTGTTTCATCAATTGCCTATTATTATTATTTATTTATTATTATTATTTTGAGACAGAGTCTTGCTCTTTTGCCCATGCTGGAATGCAGTGGCATGTTCTTGGCTCACTGCAACAGCTGCCACCCAGGTTCAAGCAATTCTTTTGCCTCAGCCTCCCGAATAGCTGGGACTACAGGCACATGCCACCACGCCCGACTATTTTTTTATATTTTAGTGAAGATGGGGTTTTGCTGTATTGCTCAAGCTGGTCTTGAACTCCTGAGCTCAGGCAGTCTGCCCGCCTTGGCTTCTCAAAGTGCTGGGATTACAGGCGTGAGCCATCGTGCCCAGCCGAATTGCCTATTATTATAATACGTTCTTTCTCATTTAAAAGGTATTATGCAATCTCCTAGTGTGTTTAAAACTGTTAACCTTATCATGCATGTCATACATATCTTCCCTATTTTACTTGCTTTTCATTTTGTCTTACATAATATATAGGAGGTTTGAATTTTTAGATAATCATATAAATACGTCTTTTATGTTTCTATTTTGGATTCCTGCCTGAAGAGATCTTTTCCACTCCAAGTTTTAAAAAACTATTTACTTACATTTTACCTTAGTATGCAAAAAAATTAAATCCTGAATATATTCATTAAATCTTGGAATGTGATGGAGCTATTTTAACTTACTTTTTGCCAAATTGTGGAATATAGATTTCCCACTAATATTGGAACAAAAAAGAAGTTTGGTCAAAGAAAATAGATTTTCAGATTTATGATACTAGTATGGGAGATCATTTTGAGAGTTTTCAAACTTTAAAGATAAAGGATTTACTGAAGGCATATATCTGAGGCAGATCAATGTAGTGGAATTGGATTTGAATTCCAGTCCTGCTCCTTGCCAGTAAGCTTCTAAACCTCTTTAGATTACAGTTTTCTGAATGCTAGAATTGAAATAGTAATACCTGCTTACAAGATTGTTGGTAGAAATGAATTAAGTGAAATAAAGTTAGGTAAATAACTTATATGTAGTAGCTAGTAGTTGGTAGTTGCAGTGATGGTGATTATTGTCATCATCGTTTGCGATTATTGTCATCATCATTTGCTTCCCCTAAAGAATCCCAAATTTACAAATAGATAGTGTCGTCTCCTTTAAGTGGATTCTCTGAGTTTCAAAGAAGAGTTTGAGTACATATTTTAGATTTGAGTCTCTTTCTAACTGAATGAATCTCTTCACTACACTAGTGATTATAATTGTGTATGCTGAGAAACTGGGAGTAAGTGTAATGACAGTCAAATGCCATGCTATAGGTTGTTTTTATGATGGCAAGTAACAAGAGTATTTTATATTTAATGTTAAGTACAGAGATTTTAAGGCATTTGTAATGTCTTTAAGAATGTGATAGCTAAATCAGTAGAGGATATAAGCCCTCTCAGATGTGCAACTAGAAGCAATGTTGTTGAGTAGAGGAAAATAAAAGGGAATGAAGGAAGGAGGCAACTAGGATTGGTAGTTTCATTTATTATTATTATTGTTGTTATTATTTTTTGAGACAGAGTCAAGCTTTGTTGCCCAGACTGGAGGGCAGTGGCACGATCTTGGCTCACTGCAGTCTCCACCTCCCAGGTTCAGGTGATTCTTCTGCCTCAGCCTCCTGCGTAGCTGGATTACAGGCGCCCGCCACCACACCCGGCTGTTTTTTGTATTTTTAGTAGAGACAGGGTTTCACCATGTTGGCCAGGCTGGTCTTGAACCAGAGGATCAGCCTGCCTTGGCCTGCCTCCTGAAGTGCTGGGATTACAGGTGTGAGCCACTGCGCCCGGCCTCATTTATTATTAGACTCTTAGGGATGGCAAATTCTTTACATGAGGAGAATGATTTATAGGAAAGACTCAGTAAAATAAGCAGATTTTTGAAGCTTTCTATCTTTACCTATAGAACGCCATCTCTGCATGACTCTGGTGATATTTTTCAGCAACCCCTGTGAATAGCCTCTCTCCTCATGTTGTTTCTTTTTTAAAAAAAATTTCTAGGCTCACAGCTGTAATCACAGCACTTTAGGAGGCCAAGGTGAGCAGATCACTTGAGCTCAGGAGTTCAAGACCAGCCTGGGGAACATGGTGAAATCCTGCTTCTACAAAAAATACAAAAATTAGCCAGGCATGGGGTGGTATGCACATGTGGTCCCAGCTACTTGGGAGGCTAAGGTGGGAGGATCACTTACGCCCAGAAGGTCAAGACTCCACTGAACCATGATCATACACCATTGCACTCCAACCCGAGTGACACAGTAAGACCCTGTCTCAAAAACAATTTTTTAAAAAAATTTACTTTTATTTTCTTTAGCAATACAAACAAGGTCTCACTGTGTCACCAGGCTGGTCTTGAACTCTTGGACTTAAGCATGATCCTTCCACCTCAACCTCCCAAAGTGCTGGGATTACAGGTGTGAGCCACTCTGCTCAGCGTTCTCACGTTATTTCCCTCCCTCCTTCCCTCCTTCCTTCCTACCCTCCCTCCCTTTCTCCCTCCTTCCCTCCCTCCCTCCCTCCCTCCTTCCTT
>NW_016806447.1:2709780-2768704 GCF_001698545.2 Rhinopithecus bieti
CCTCTTTCCTTCCTTCCCTCCCTCCCTCCTTCCTTCCCTCCCTCCCTCCTTCCTTCCTTCCCTCCCTCCCTCCCTCCCGCTCTGTTGCCCCAGCTGGAGTGCAATGGTGTGATGCCAGCTCACTGCACCCTCTGCCTCCTGGGTTCAAGTGATTCCCCTGTGTCAGCTTCCCCAGTAGCTGGAATTGCAGGTGCCTGCCACCATGTCCAGCTAATTTTTGCATTTTTAGTAGAGACAGGTTTTCACTATGTTGTTCAGGCTGGTCTTGAACTCCGGACCTCAGGTGATCCACTCTCCTTGGCCTCCCTAGGTGCTGGGATTACAGGCATGAGCCACCACGCCCAGCCATGTTATTTCTTATTTATAAGTCTTTGCTTATGCTTTTATTTTTGCTTTGTCTGTCCCTGCCATACCTACAATCCCTTTCCTTGAGGGAAATACTGATTCCTGTTCATTCTTTAAGATTCAGCTTAGTGTCACCTCCTCGTGGAAGTCTTGCATCATCTCTTCTACTTCAGTACTGTGGCACTTTGAGACAAGTTTTCTTTTAATCCCCCTGTCTTGTGCGTGTGCATGCAGACCAAATCTTCGTCAGCACTAGATATTGTCAGTTATTAAATTTAATCCTTCTAATGTGTAGTGATATCTCATTGTGGTTTTTAGTATTTCTCTGATGCCTAATGTTGTGCATCTTTTCATGTGCTTATTTGCTATCTGTGTATCTTCTTTGAAGTATCTGTTCAAATATTTTGTTAATTTAAAAAATAAGATTGCTTTATTATTTTGTTTTGAGCATTCTTTATATATTCTGGAGAGTTTTTTTTTTTAAGTACGTGTTTTGCAGATATTTATTCTTAAACCCTGACATGTCTTTTCCTTCAACTTTCAAAGAGCAGAAGTCTTAACTTTTCTTAAAAGTTAGTTTATCAGTATTTTTTCTTTTATGGATCATGTTTTTTATGCTATGTCTAAGTAATCTTTGCCTAATTCAAGGTCACAAAGACTTTTCTCTGATGTTTTCTTATAATGTTTTATAGTTATTGGTTTTATATTTAAGCTCATGGTCCTTGTAAGTTTACTTTGGGATGCAAGGTATGGATTGATGTTTATTTATTTATTTTTCCATATGGATATACCATTGTTCTAGCACCATTTGTTGAAAAATCTGTGCTTTCTCTATGGTTATCTTTTTGTTGTAAATCTGTTGATCATGTATGTGGGTCTATTTCTAGTTTCTCAGTTCTGTTCCATTGAACTGTGTATGTCTATTCTTTCATGAATACCAAACTCTCTGGATTACTGTAGTTTTAGTAAGTCTTGAAAAATCAGATACTGTGCACATCTATGTTTATATCTTTTTCAGAAGTGTACTGGCTATTTTAGATTGTCTTTCTATATAAATTTTAGAATTAACTTGATTTCTGCATGGGGAAATATACAGAAGAAGAGGTGAAAGATGACTTAAGCCAAGAATGATGAGAAGGAAGTTGATACTCATTAAAAAAAAATGCAAATGTACATATCAGAGGGGATAGAAAACACAAACTAAATCAAAAAAGTGAAAAGAAGTCTGGGTGCAGTGGCTCATACCTGTAATTCCAGCACTTTGGGAGGCTGAGGTGGGCAGATCACTTGGGCCCAGAAGTTCAAGACCAGCCTGGGTAACATGGTGAAACCCAACTCTACAAAAAAATACAAAGATTAGCTAGATGGTGGTGGCGTACACCTGTAGTGCTCGTTACTCAGGAGACTGAGGTGAGAGGATCACTTGAACCCAGGAGGTTGAGGCTGCAGTGAGCTGAGGTTGCACCACACTACACTCCAGCCTGGGTGATAAAGTGAGACCTAGTCTCAAAAAAAAAAAAAAAAAAAAAAAAATTAGATTAGATTCAGTATCTTTAGATGAGTGGGAGGCATTAAATGCAAGGCATTAAAGCATTGTAATTGTTAAGTTAGGTGGAGACTAATACTTAATTTGGAATTCTGGGAGGAAAATCATAAGCTTAAGTTGTCCATATTGATAATGAAATAAAATGAAACATGTCTATAGTAGCATTATTTTTGAAAATTTGAAGTGATTGATAGATTTATAACCCCTGGTCTGGTCTCTGTTTTTTTATTTTAGTATTTATGTTTCATGTTGTTGCTGCTGCTGTGGTCTTGTATCTCAGATATGGAAGAAAGTTTCTAAATATGCAGAAAAGGAATTGTATTCTAATTCTTTCTCCTTTATTTCCTTCCGGCATTACTATAACTGACAAGTAGACCATGCCCTCATCGCTTTCCAGAGCCAGAAGCTTCCTGTAAGTTATCTCTGGATTGCCGTAAAGTTATCTTTGAATTACCTTTGGAAAGATGTATAACAAGCAATAACATTTTCGCATATTCATCTAGGGGCTTTATTGCCACATATGCCTATGCATTTTATTTGCATAGATAACTAGTGTTTGACTTGAGATATATTTAATAAATAGAGCCCCAAGAATAAACTGACTAGAAATAAGACATATTGAGTCCAAGTATTTCCTTGTTCCTTGGGTTATCTAATTATTTGGTTTGCTAGCAAGGATTGTAGAAAATAATAGTATCACTGATTTAGGAAACCAGTTGCTGTCATCTTAAGTTAAATGTACTAGTATGTGTTTAACCCGTTATCTTCAGTCACATTCCCCAATATTAGGCCATTTAAAACTTCCCATTCTTATCCTGGGAACTCTGTTCTCTCCACCTATTCTTGACCATGCCAGAGGTTATCGGTTATTCATCACCCTCATCCTTTGTGATAAGAATGTTTTATTTTCCCTTTAGTTGTTCTGCTTATTTTAGAGTAGTGACAGTAGAGAACAATGCAACTACCGGATGAGGGAGAAAAAGAAAGTAGTAACAAGAAATGCCAAATTCCTTGCAGAATTATTGAAAAGCAAACTACTGTATAGCTTTTCTTTTTCAAGTAGTGCTGTGGAAACAGTATATGCTCCATGAGGGTGACGACAATGTACATCTTGTTCACTATTGAAGCACCCTAGTGCTTGGTACAGTAAATGTCAGTAGTGAGCAATAGGCATGCAGTAAATATTTCTTGAGTAAATGTTAAACTGGTCAGAAACATTAGACCTCAAAAGTTTGAAGGTTATTTTTTTCAATAATGATGAGTGACTTTGCCATTATAAAACGTAAGTTTTTTTTTAGAGTGGTCACAGAGCTGGAGATGTCATGAACACTTGGAATTAAGTCTTTTTTTTAAAACATGTTTGCATTATTTTATAATCTATGAACTTTAGTTGAATATATAATTTAAAAAAGACAAATGCCATCCACAGGCCCTTGGTATGGAAATGGAATGGGATTGCTAATGAAATTTTTCTTTATCCCAGGGCGTCATTTAAGCTCTTGGGATTGCCATAAATCTTTAATTTTGTCAATATGATCTTACTATATGCAGTATAGTTTGCTAGGGGCAGTTTTTGTAGTATCAGCTGCTTATCTCATTCAGGTGAAGTACAAATTTAGTATGACAGTTGTAATGATTAATAGTTGCGTATAGTTAAAAGTAAATATTATAGTTGGGTGTAGTGGGGACACCTGTAGTCCTAGCTGCTTAGGAGGCTGAGGCAGGAGGATTGCTTGACCCCAGGAGTTTGAGGTCAGGCTGGGCAACATAGGTAGACACTGTCTCTTTAACAAAAAAAAAAAAAAGACTAGGCGCTGTGGTTCATGCCTGTAATCCTGCTAGCACTGGGAGGCCAAGGCAGGAGGATCTCTTGAGGACAGGAGTTCAAGACCAGCTTGGGCAACATGGTGAAACCTCATCTCTAATAAAAATGAAATAAAATAAAATTAGTTGGGTATGATAACATGTGCCTGTAGTCCCAGCTACTGGGGAGACTGAGGAGGGAAGATCACTTGATCCTAGGATTTCAAGCTTGCAATGAGCTATGATTGTACCACTGTCCTCCAGCCTAGGTGACAGAGTAAGACACTGTCTAAAAACAACAACAACAACAACAACAACAAAGATATTAAACTTAAAAAATGACACAGTGCAAGAGTTATTTGCTTTGTTAAGCAAGATAAACACAGACACATTTTCTCAGGAAGGGAGCTTATAGTGGTTAAGACCAGATGGGAAGGATAGTTATTTATTAAGATGAGTATGTAGTAAATCACACACACAAAAATACATGTTTTCCCTTCTGTAACTTTTGGGAATAAATGCCAATATAAGACAGATTTATCTGAGAATGTGTAAAATGGAATAAGTTATTGATATTTACTCTGAACTCTAAATTAAGCCTCATATAGGCTTATTTTTGTGTTCTTTCAATTTTAGGAACTCTGCCAGCATCTGTATCTCTGCGTATGACTGATTTTGCAAACTATTGTTGAGATGATTAGTGATTTGTATTTTGGGTTAGATTTCATTGAGTTAGCAGTCTGATTCATTATGAAGCACTCCGGTGCTTGTAGGATTTTTAGTCTGAATCCTAAATGAAATAACACTAATTGTGCCAAACTACAGACTGAGATAAAATGACCTTACACTTAGGGTGGTAAGAGAGAAACTGTAATTTAACGCTATAGGACTTACATCTTCACATACACTATAGAGGCTTCTGTTTTTTTGTAAGCTACTCTAGATGACCAGTATTTACAGAAGCTTAGTTCTAGCTTTTACCAGTTTGCCTTGATTTGGCCAGCTTGTTTTTTTTCAGGGGGAGTTATGCTGGTTTATTTTCCTAGTGCTACATATAAAACTTGAGATTTGGGGTAGTATATTTGGATGTATTTCATATGTATTTTTAAAATATACCTTTCATTGAAATAGCATGTTATGTAGATTTATTTGCAGTTTTGGAAACTCTAAATTTAAATTTTTCTGTGCAAAGCAGACCTAGCGTTACATATAATATTGCTTATAAATTTAAAACTAAAATACAACCCCCCCAAAAGACATTAAACATTTTTTTATTTTTAATGTTTTTTAAAATTTCACTTTTAAGTTCTGCGATACATGTACAGAACATGCAGGTTTGTTATATAGGTATGCATGTACCATGGTGGTTTGCTGTATCTATCAAACCCTCATCTAGGTTTTAACCCCTGCATCCATTAGGTATTTGTTCTAATGCTCTCCCTCCCCTTGCCACCCACCCCCCGACAGGCCCCGGTGTGTGATGTTCCCCTCCCTGTGCCCGTGTGTTCTCATTGTTCACCTCCCACTTAGGAGTGAGAACATGCAGTGTTTGGTTTTCTGTTCCTGTGTTAGTTTGCTAGGAATGATGGCTTCCAGCTTCATCCATGTCCCTGCAAAGGACGTGAGCTCACTCTTTTTTTAAGGCTGCATATTTTTTAATGTTTTTTAATGCTATGTTGCCCAGGCTAGAGTGCAGTAGCTATTCAGCGGTGTGGTTATAGTGCACAATGGCCTTAAACTCCTAGCTGCAAACGATCCCTCCACCTCAGCCACCCAACTAGGTGGGACCAGAGGAGTATACTGCTGTGCCCAGCTTTGAAATACATTTTCTATGAAGTCAGTATTTTACAGCGTTATCTGAAGTTTTTGCTTAATAGAACCGAAGACAAATTTATTAAAGTCTTCACTCTGTGGTAGTGTTTAATCAGCCTTTGGTGATGGAGATTAAAACTTTTTAATGTAAGGAGTATATAAGATGTAGGAGAAAATCGGGTTCCTTATCTAGGACTGATGGTTACTCTCAGAAATTTTACTCAGAGTCTCTGAGGCCTTTGTAGGAGACACGCTAAGAAATGAAGAAATAAAGAGTAAATGAATGGCAGACTCAAAAAGCAGCTTGTGTAGTATTTGGGGAACTAAGTGGAGTGTTTTACATAGTGTTGAAATGAAGTTGGATGGCGAAGTTGGAAAGGTGTTGCTAACAGGCTTTGTTATGTAATCGGGATTCCCAGTATAAATATGGTTGATGTAATGGGAGGATCTTTTGAGAATCTATGTAAGTTGTTGTAGAAATTAGAAACTCTTGGAAAAACTATTTAAAAAACCTGCCTCTTCATTAGTTTGAAATTAAAGATAAGAAATTAATTGCACTACGTTTTCCCAAATAAAACATTTCGCTTTCTTGGATGAAAAATGTTAATCACTCAGTATTTAAGTCTTGCACTGAGCTGTATATGAGACTATTTGAAGCCACATGATCAGTGTCACATTTAGAGATTGAAGTTACATTTGAATAATTTATTTCATAATTTTAAGATTTTTGTGGTATGCCTACAAGGTGGAAAGTTGATGCCGAGACCTGAGAGGGGAAAATAAAGCTGAACGGAAGGATTTAATAATGTTAATTTCCTGAAATTGAGTTCTCTGTTATTGATTGATTGATACAGGGTCTCACTCTGTTGCCCAGGCTGTAGTGCAGTGGGGTAGTCTCGGCTCACTGCAGCCTGCGACACCCGGGTTTAAGTGATTCCTATGCCTCAGCCTCCCATGTAGTTGTGATTTACAGACATGGGCCACCACACCCGGCTAATTTTTGTAGTTTTAGTAGAAACAGGGTTTCACCATTTTGGCTAGGGTGGTCTGAAACTCCTGACCTCACTACTGACCTCAAGTGATCCGCCCGCCTTGGCCTCCCAAAGTGCTGGAATTACCAACAGTAGCCACCTTGCTGGGCCAAGTTGCCTGTTTTTAAAGCACCATGAAAACCTGGTTTTGGGGGCAGTCGTGACCAGAACTATACTAAATTATTTAGTAAACTCAAATGAGAAATGTTTTAGCTTCAATCATTTTTATTGGCATCCTAATCAAATCCAAAAGAGACCTCTGACCCCTAATATGATAGTATTGATCTTACTTTGGTTTTTACATATTATAGATACTGGTAAACATTTTATGGTGCTTTTTTTTTTTTTTAAGGAAGAGATTTTGTAATTTTAATGGACTTACAAAGATTGAAACATGCAGAATTAAAAAACAGAAATACAGTTCCATATAGTATCTGTTTTAGAGATTAGAATTGGAGCACCAGAAAAGATGATAATTATTAATCTTCTATCTAGATTTTAAAAATATCTGGGAAAATTGAACATGTGGATGAATTACCATTTCTTTGTATCAATTTTTAGAAAAGCGTTGGGTGTTAATTGGCTGTGAGATGAGTAGGGAGGGAGGAAGGTGGCAGATTTTAGGATTATAAAGCATATGATCATTGATCATTCCACAAATACATGTTAAGTGCTTCCTATGTGGCGGGAACTGTATAGAGATATAAAAAGGATGTGTCTCCACACAGAAACATAGTCTCCTTAAGGAACATCCCATCTAGTGGGAGCTGTGATTAAAACAGATTAAATTGCCTTCTAATCCTATGCCCTGTGTTTTATAAAAATGATCTAAAATTGGGCCGGGTGTGGTGGCTCACACCTGTAATCCCAGCACTTTGGGAGGCCAAGGCGGGTGGATCACGAAGTCAGGAGTTCGAGAGCGGCTTGACCAACATGGTGAAACCCCCATCTCTATTAAAAATACAAAAATTAGCTAGGCGTGGTAACATGCGCCTGTAACCCCAGCTACTCAGGAGGCTGAGGCAGGAGAATCGCGTGAACCTGGGAGGCGGAGTTTGCAGTGAGTCGAGATCGCACCATTGCACTGCAGCCTAGGCGACATAGCAAAACTCAGTCTCCAAAAAAAAAAAAAGTGAAACCTATATGTTTTTGCAAATTTAGGGTGTTTTACCCATTTTCATTGTAGGTAATGATTATGTAGTGCGTCTTTGGATCTAGAACTGTTTGATTTGGCTTTGCTTAATCTTGTATTTTTTTGTAGACTCTTACATTATTACACAAAAGTACCCAAAGAGACACATGTGCCTTATGGTGTACAGCAGAAATTCTGAAAACCTTGTTACCTAAAAACTTTATTTTCAGAAGTATTATATATAGGCTGAATATGGTAGAAATCAAATTTCTTCTCCTGTGGAAAATGATCATATTCTTTGTGCTATATGAAGTTCTGAGACATTTATGGAAAATAAAATACGGCTTAGCATCGCCCAAATTGTATGATAAGATTAGAGTTGAAGAGCTTAACCTGGAAAGTTGGAAACTAATTACTGTTAACATATGAACAAATATGGAAAACTTTCTCTTTGCTCCTTTAAGTAAGTGGAAAGGAATGACTATTTTCCCTTTAGAAATGTGAGAGAAAATGATAATATGAGAAAGTTTGATTGCATTCTTATAAACTAGCATTTTGATTTGTTACATGATAGAATATCTCTTTTTTCTTTAATCTCTATATGTAACAAATTTAATTAATCTCTATATGTAACAAATTTCAGATGACCTGAAAGCAACTCTTCAATTTGGGATATAAGGTCTAAACTTTACTTGCAAACAGTTCCAGATTCAGACACTTGGTTTTGGGGTGTGTGTATATATGTTAAAATATGAGCAAAGAACCCAGTATAAATACTATGTGGCAATTTATTGAAAGCATACAGGAGTTTAATTTAGGCTCAGGAGGTTGTGTCATTTGCTATTCTTGTTAGATATGAACTGGATTTTATTTTCTGCCTACTACCAAGCAGTACTTCTTATGTTGGACCCCTTGAATAAGGTTACTTTTAGAGCCATTTGTCACCTACTTCATACCTAGCACATTTGATGAGTTTTATGTCTAGCTGGTCATCATTGATGATTGTTCAGTGATTATTTTGGCAGTTACAGCAGGAAGATGGCACAGTATAGTGCTGTGCTGCATAACGTTTGAATTGCCTAACAATGCATTTCCCAGAACATATCTTTGTTAAACAACATATGAGTATACTAGTTTTGATTAGGGTGACCATGTAACTCATCCAAATTGGACTCTTTTGAGCATGAAAAGGGATGGTAATAATAATTGCTTCAGAACAACAGATATAAACCAAGACTGACCCAGGCAAACTAAGATATGTACTCATACTAATTAGGACACTTTTGATTAGTAGTAACAGAAAATACAATTCAAACTAGCTTAAACAGTAAGGGAACTATATTGGCTTGTGTATCAGAAAAGGCCAGCATTTGGGTGTGCTACAGGTGTGATTCAGTGAGGACTCTGCCTTTGTTTTTCTGTTTTCCAGACTCTGCCTTCCATGGCTGACTTTCCTTATTGTTGTTGCGTGGCTGCCAACAGCAATTTGGGCTGTATTCTTCTTTGTTTATGACCAGCAGGAGAGAGAAGCCTGCTTTTCCTATAAACATAGAAAGAGTTCTGCGGTTTTGTGATTATTAGATACTCCTGAACTAAATCTCTGTGGCAAGGGGAATGTCATGTGCTGATTGTCTTAGGCATGGGATATCTGAATATCACTGAGGAAAGGAGAATAGAATTACTGATTCTATTAGACTGGTCAGAGTCCATTCTGGAAACTCCTACTTGGGAAAGCAGTACAGCTAAATGAAGGGAAGGGATCAGGAAGCAACCATGATGTTCATTGCAAAGTCCGGTGCTGTTGCTTATTTGCATTTTCCCTGAGGCATCTGATAATAAGTTCCTGCAAGATCCTAGCATACTGCAGATAATGTGTGTGTTTTCTTTTTCTGCAAGTGAGAATTTGTAGTATAAAATGACTTACTAGACTGGTAATGGGGAGAGAAAAGGAGTTTACCCTATCTTATTTTCTCTTTTTTTGAAGTAAGACTATAATAATTGTTGATCTCCTTTTTTTTTTTTTCTTTTTTTAAACAGACTAATAGGGATGCCAAAGGAAAATATGATCCTCCAGATCCTCGCAGAATTTATACCATCATGTCAGCAGAGGAGGTAGCCAATGGGAAAAAATCTCACTGGGCAGAATTAGAAATCTCGGGTGAGTGGAATCTGAAGCATTTAATCTGGCATGTAATAGTGATAATAAAAATGTTGAGTATTGCTATATTTTTTGTTGTACATTTTTAATTAGACAGACTAGTTGAAAAGCTACAAGATGTTGAGATACTAGTGTTTAATTTATCTGTTTTATGTGTGACTGAGTATCTTTGTTTCCATTCTTTGAGATTAATTACATTGAGCAGGCATCTGGAATTGAGGATATTGGGAGTTTAGTTTCTAAGTAAAACTAGGTTCTTTGATATAGTAGATTTCATTTAGGCTATTTCAGAGTAATTATGTTTGCAAATTGAAATCTTGGCCATCCTCCTATCTCAGTGTCGGCAAAGAAGAAAACCTGGAAGCTATCTATTTATTCTAATAAATTATAATAACTATGTTATAGGACCTTACTACCTGTTTGGGATTGGGTAAAATAAAATGTGATTCCTAAAAACTCATAATTCCAGTCTAATAATGAGAAAAACATCAGACAAACTCAAGCTAAAGGACCTTGTGCAAAATACCTAGCTTGATTAATACTCAAAATTGTCATTGTCATGTAAAACAAGTAAAGGCTGAAACTGTCATAGACCAGAGGAGACTAAGGAGATGTAACTAAATGCAAAATGGTAGCCTGCATTGAATCTGGAATAAAAAGGTATAAAAACTGGTGAAATCCAAATAAAGTCTAGAGTTTAGTTAGTAGTAATGCACCAGTGTTGGTTTCCTAGTTTCAACAAATGTACAATGGTGATGATGCAGATTCTAATGTTAGGGAAGCTGAAGGAGGGATATATAGGAACTCTCTATGTTATCTTGGTAACTTTTCTGTGAATCTAAAATTACTACAAAATTTAAAGTTTATTAAAAATATAAGTATTATTTTCTTTTATGAATTGGTATAATACAGATTATATATAAAGTGCCATTTTTTTCCCCAGTAGGCATTCATTTGAAAGAGTTAAACCCCACATTGTAATGTCAATAGCAAGAATTACTTGCACATTTAGCTAAAAGGTAACTGGGTGGATGGATGATTGGTAGTCAAAAGAATGAATATGAGCCCATCTTACTAAGTTAATCTAGGGTTTCTTAACCTTGGCACTACTGACACTGATTTGAATAATAGTGGAGGGCTGTTGTGTGCATTGTGGGATATTTAGCAGCATTCCTGGCCTCTGCTCACTAGATAGCAGTAATACCCCTTCAGTTGTGGCAACCAAAAATGTCTCCAGGCATTCCAAATCCTTTGAGGAAACCAAATTGCCTCTGGTTGAGAACTACTCAGTTAAACTCCAACGGTTTCCACATTTTGCCACTTCTCATTTAATACATGGAAGGTTCATGAGAAAGAGTGGTTGTCATGTGAAAGTGGCATGAACGTAAAGGAGGGCCAGGCCAGGCGTGTTTGGAAGCAATCAAATGCATTAAATGAAAAACTAAAATGTCAGAGATACAATATCCATGTGTATTTGCAGCCCCTCTTACCACTTTTTAGCCCTTGTAGTTTAGGTGTCATCTTGGGCCTGGGGTTTTACACTTCAGTATTTTGCCTTTTAGGTAGAGTGCGGAGCCTAAGTACATCACTTTGGTCATTGACACACTTGACAGCGCTGCACCTAAATGACAATTACCTTAGTCGCATTCCACCTGATATTGCCAAGCTTCATAATCTGGTTTACCTGGATCTGTCATCCAATAAACTCAGAAGTTTACCAGCAGAACTAGGAAACATGGTGTCTCTCAGGTGAGGAAGTAATACAGACGTGACTCACTATATAAAATTCTAAATTTAAGAAAATTAGGGATGTTACTCAATTGTAGGATTTCTGTGTGTTGTAACTATCAAATTATATAAACTGTCTAAGCATAGTGCTTGAGTTGGCCTACGTTATTCATTTCTTTTCCTTTCTTTAAATTTGGAGGGTCCTGAATTAGAGTGTGCTTGTATTACCAGTTTCCTTGACAAACTTGAGGTGGGGTGAGGTAAAATAGTAAGTCTCATTATCCGATGTGATAAGACTGATCAGAAATACTTGAAAAATGAAGTTTTGCTGATGAATACAACTGATAACATATCTCTATTATATGAGTCAAAGTATATTTGTATTTCATAATACAACTCCTTAAGGAAACCTTAAAACCTGATGAACAGGATTTATTTCTAATTTTAGGGATTCTTTAAAATTCCCTAAAGAAATCCTAAAAAAATTTTACAGGAAATCTTAAGATCTTATCTAAATGTTTCCAATGATTATCTGTTGAGTAATAATTTTTAAAAACTGCCGTCACATGTTTAAACTTAAACATTGTTTTAAAATCTTGTTCTTCACTATCCTTTACTTGCTTTTTTTACTTTTGGTCGTCCACTAATGAGGGTGCTATTTTTTTTCCTATAGTCTGCTCAAAATTTCACAGTCATAAAGTTAGATCTTATTTATGCTGTCCTGTTCTTGTCTGTACTATCTATGCTTTATTTTAATATTTATGTTTTGTGTCAGTAATTGTCGATCATAGTATTTTTTCATCTTTTCACATTTTCTTTTGTCTTCTTTAATATACTTCACCTGTTTCTTATTAATCTTTTTATTAATTTTTTGGTTTGTTTTCTTAGTATTTTGATATGATTAGAGTAGTATTCAGTTACTTAAGGTATAGGTGATTGGCTACTAATTACAGTTTATTCCTGAAGTTTGTGTAAAAATGTGTACTTTTTTCTATTGATTAGACGGGGTTCAAGGATATCTGTTGGTTAGATACTAAAGATATCTGTCACATTTGCATTTGACAGGCATTTTTGGTGAGAAAAAAGGGGGTAGATTTAGCCTGAGAATGATAATGCAGTTCCTACACCTCCAACTTTAATGTGAGCTAGAGAATGAGTAAATCACAGAAATAGAAACATTGTTAATAGTAGTGGCAATTACACATTTCATAGTAATTTTATATTGTACAGTGTTTTTGGATGAGCACATAGAAATGTGCCTTGAATATAAACAATCACTCAGAGTATGTTAGAAGGAGCGTTAATGGCAAATACAGATGTTAATAAAACTTAGTATATTAAACTAAATTTTTATTTTTTTAAAAAACAGGGAATTGCTTTTAAATAACAATCTGTTACGGGTTTTGCCTTATGAACTTGGTCGGCTCTTCCAGCTACAAACTCTAGGTTTGAAAGGTAAGTGACTTTTAAACAGTTTTCAGGTATTCTGATCCTTTGAAAGAGCATTTTGGTCTTTAAATTAAAAGTTAAGTTTTAGTATGATTTTGAGAATGTGACTACGTGTGCTTTCTCTTGAAAGAAAAGTAGTTCTTTATGTATCAAATTGAACTTGAAGATTTCAGTATGTGCCATCATTTTAACAAACTTGTAAGGGGAAAATTTTTTGGTTTTTATATCTTACCTTTAATTTTCTGTAAAACTGAAATTTCTTAGAAGAGATAATTTAAATTAACACTTAAAAAAAAAAAGTGAATACTAGGCCAAGTGTGATGGCTCACGCCTGTAATCCCAACACTTAGGGAGGCCGAGGCGGGTGGATCACCTGAGGTCGGGAATTTGAGACCAGCCTGACCAACATGGAGAAACCTACTAAAGTCTCTACAAAAAATACAAAATTAGCTGGGTGTGGTGGTACATGCCTGTAATCCCAGCTACTTGGGAGTCAGGAAAATCGCTTGAACCCAGGAGGCGGAGGTTGCGGGAAGCCAAGATCGCGCCATTGCGTTCCAACCTGGGCAACAAGAGCAAAACTTTGTCTCAAAAAAAAAAAAAGGAATTACTTTACATAATAATAGTCTAAACCTCAGCCAGAATGCCTCATGTTTAGCTTTTGACTAAATAAAATAGCATTGATGTGATTATAGGAGAGAAAACGTTATAATAGTAAAATTAGCTATACCTGTTAAGTAAATTATTCTGAGTAACGTGTTAATCCAAAATGCATGCTTCTCTGACTGTCTTTCTCAGTCAATTTGGGATGAAAGGCACACTCAATTCATAGAAACATTGAAATTTGTATAATTTTCTCTTATGGCGTAGCATATAAGAGTTTATGAATTAATAGGACCAAATACAAATATTCTGTATTAAACATTTTCTTCTGTGCTCATGAGGAATAAACATCAGTCAAAGCCTTGTAAAGTATACACTTTCATAGATTTTATTTTCCTTCTTAAAAGACTATTTCAGTTTCCATGATGATCTTCTGCCTGCATTTGCTTATGTCATATAATGGATCATTAAGAATGAAATTTGAATAAGAATAGAAAGAATGATGATATTATTGGTTGAAATAACATGTGATAATTAGGTTTCCTTATTCAGTTTCATAAATTAGACAATTATATGAATGGTTTGAATCTTGTGTTTATAGTTTCTCTGTAAGATTTTATTGATTTTTTAAAATCACATATGAAGTAGAGAGGGAGAATACTTATATCTAAAATATTTTCCTGAGGATTGAGGATTAACGCAAGACATTTGAAATTGTACTGTTGAGACATTTTGCCTCATTTTCTTTATGCTCAATCTCATTCTTACATAGTTGAGATAGCCATTCAGCTACAGTTGGAGTAGGGGACAAGTCTATTCCTCACTAGCAGCTATTTTCTTCTTCCTGATATTGATAGAAAGCATATCAATGACAAATGAATAATTTACTTTTTTTTTTTTTGAGATGGAGTTTCACTTTTGTTGCCCAGGCTGGAGTGCAATGGCACGATCTCGGCTCGCCGCAACCTCCACCTCCCCGCAACCTCTGTCTCCCACATTCAAATGATTCTCCTGCCCCAGCCTCCCAAGTAACTGAGATTACAGGCATGCACCACCATGCCCGGCTAATTTTTTGTGTTTTTAGTAGAGACGGGGCTTTCTCCATGTTTGTCAGGCTGATCTCCAACTCTTGACCTTAGGTGGTCCGCCTACCTCGGTCTCCCAAAGTGCTGGGATTACAGGCGTGAGCCACCACGCCAGGCGAATAATTTACTGTTGAATCCAGTGGACTTACCCTTTGTATTAGAAACATTCCTGAAAAAGCAACTGTTAGTATTTCTTACTCTTTCATAACTCTGTTTCATATTATCTCAAGTACAAGCATGTTTCCAGAAAATTTGTACTAAGTATCAACTGGATGAGTAATTTTGAATATTATCTTCTTAGTCCTTCATTCAGTTTTTCTAGTTAAAATGATAGTTTTCCAAACAATTGTCTTTGACTGGCCTTCCATTCTAGTGGCCTTTTGTCTACTGATTTACATTCTTTGAAATCTGTCAAGTCAGACACCAGCTCTGCTTCACCAACTGTAACTTAGCTTTGTTTATGCCTGTGGATAAATTCTTTTTTATTAAATTTCAATTTGTTATATGGTAAGTACCTATACGTAGCCCTTTTCTAAACGAGAGTCTATTTAGTTTTTTGTCAGTGCCACTTTCCAAGGTGATCCAGGAAACCAGATCTCTTCCTTTTAAAAAGTTTAAGATGGTAGTAGCAGGAGTGGCTTTTGAAGCAATTTAAGGGATACAGTGTTGCTAAAGAATGGTAGTTTTATATTCTTAGGAAGGTAAAATTTGAAATAATTTCAAAGTCAGTCTTACTAACCATATTATGGCACTTTATGTCAAAAAAAAAAATGGAATGGAACATTTGAAATAGCACTGTGATATAGTTAAAAGAAACAATGAGATTGAACTGCTTCCGAGACATTTTGTCTTGAAACTGGGAGATTTTTTTTTCTCTATTTCCTTTTCTTCCTTTGAAACTCAGATACTGAAATTTTAGTAATGATTTGGGTCATGCTGGCTCAACAAGCTAATTTTTAGAAATTTTATTTTGAGATTTGAGGAGAGTGTGGAGAGTAGGTTATTTGAGGAATTAGGATAAGAAGGCCAATTTTAAAACCATAGACACAGACATGGCCAATCTAGTAAGTTGGAAGTGTTCTGTGAAGTCACTTAGAAAAATAAAAATGTATTAATTTTATGAAGAAAAGGCATAAGTAAAAGCAACTCTCATACAGTTATTGTAAAAGAATTTAGAATTCATGTCCTAAGGTGTAAGGCAATACTTTATCAGACATGTGGGCCAACAAGTTATCCTTGAGCAATAAAAATTGATGTCCCAGGTCATAAAAATATGTAGGACCTCACTAATTTTGAAAATTTCTAGCTTTCTTCCAAGAATTATTTGGTCCGTTTATGGACCATGTCAGTGGAAGACTTACTTTGTAAATTTGTTTTATTCTTGAAGTATAATATAAAAGAGTAATTAACATACATTTTAAAGAAAATAATTAAATGAATAGCTGTTCTCCTATTAGCCAATATTTTAAATACCTTTTTTTAAAAAATGCACTGGGAAAATATAATTGTCATTTATATAGGAGACAAAATACTTATTTTTGTGTTGTATGTGAGCTTCTGAAAATCAATAAGAAAAAGAACAGTCTAGTAGGGAACATATTAATAGTTCATACCAGATGATATACAAAGAGGTCTAAAATTGGACCTGATCAGCCTTATGCATAATAATAGTACAGATTGAAATTATATTCAATTACCATTTTTCACCTATCAGATTGGAAGGATTCAAAAAATTTGACAAAATAGCCCTATTGGTGAGATTATGGGGAAATAGCCACAATCATACCTTGTCATTATAGATACCGTATACCTTTTATGTTTCCTGCATTTTCTTTCACGATTACGTCTTTCTCCCAGATGTTACTGCTATCCTGAATTTAGGTATTGGGGTTATGTATGCATCTGTTAAAGGTGTTTTAACCTTTTTATGAATGGAATCCTACTGAATGTAATTTTCCATGACTTGTTTTGTTTTTTGTTTTGCTTTTTTTTTGAGATGGAGTCTCACTGTGTTGCCCAGGCTGGAGTGCAGTGGTGTGACCTTGGCTCACTGCAAGCTCCACCTCCTGGATTCACACCATTCTCCTGCCTCAGCCTCCCGAGTAGCTGAGACAACAGGCACCTGCCACCACGCCCGGCTAATTTTTTTGTATTTTTAGTAGAGACGGGGTTTCACCATGTTAACCAGGATGGTCTCAATCTCCTGACCTCATGATCCATCTTGGCCTCCCAAAGTGCTAGGATTACAGGCGTGAGCCACCATACCCGGCCTATGACTTGGTTTTTATTCAGCATTATGTTTTTATGATTCAGCCATGTTGATGCATACATCTAATGACAATTCATTGTTTTACTGCTGTATTGTATTCTGATACATGAATATGCTATAATTCATTCATTCTGCTGTAGATATTTAGGTTGCTTCCATTTTTGTTTTTGGCTACTATAAGTAGTACAGCCATGAACATTCTCATACATGTCTTCTGATATACTTCATAGGAGTGGAATTGGGATGTAGAGGTCTGTACATCCTTAGGTTTTTTAGGCAGTGCCATAATGTTTTGCAAAGTAGTTGTACTAAAAGATACTACTTAAAATTATACAGTTTTCATTTTCAGTCTTTTCTCCAACATTTGATATTGTCAGATTTTAAAGTTTTGCCAGTTGTTGAGTATGAAATAGTTTCTAACTGTTCTCTTAATTGACATTTTCCTAATTGCTGATAAGATTTTGCATTTTTTCATGTGTCTGTTGGCCATTATATTTCTTTGAAATTACTATTGATGTTTTTGCCTATTTTCTATTCGGTGGTTTCTTACTGAATTGGGGGAGTTCTTTTTTCTGTTTTGCATTATAAGTGTCTTCTCCCACTCCGTGGCTTTTCCTTTTGTTTTCTTGTATCTTTTTAATGAATATATATATATATNATCAATGGTTCTCAACCTGGGCAATTTTGGAAGGTGTCTAGAAAGGTGTGGGAGCATTTTTGACGGTCTCCAGAACTCTCAGTAAGGGCAGGGTGTTACTGGCACCCAGGGCAGGGTCCAGAGAAGCTACTGCAACCACACAGCCTCTCCACAGGACTGTCTTTCTACACTAAATGTTACTGAGGAATACCAATTTAAAATCAGAACCCTCTCTTCGTATGTCTTCATTAATTTGCTTGCAGTTGCTTGTAGCACATCTCCAAGTGGACTGTGACTCACTTCTTGAAAGTGTGTTGTACCTCCCACTTCTCTGTAACCCAAGAACACCCAGCATAGTGCTCTACCCAGAACACATATTTAATAAACATTTGGTAACAGGGGAGGGGATGTTCCCTGACTATCCCAGCTTGCCCTTCAGGTAGTTCCTTTGATGCAAACCTACCCCACATTCCCCCTCCTCCTCTGAACCCCAACCCCTTAATAGCCAGTGAGGAAGGATGTTCCCTGCTGCATTCTTCTGCCAAGACACAATCTTGAAACTACATCCCCACTGCCACCCTCCTTCACCCTGCCCAACCCCATCCCCCTGCACCAAATGGCAGGGGAGGCACTCGAAAATAACCACCATGACACAGAGCTGAGAAAAGCCGGCATAAAGCACTTTTATTGCAATAATAAAACTTGAGACTCATATATGGTGCTGGGGGGAGGGGGCAGCAACGATTTCTCTCACCAAATCACTACACAGGACAGCAAAGGGGTGAGAAGGGGCTGAGGAAGGAAAAGCCAGGAAACTCTGAGATCAGCAGAGGGAGCCAAGCTCAAAAAACAGGAGATGCTGAAGCTGTGATGACCAGCATCATTTTCTTAAGAGAACATTCAAGGATTTGTCATGATGGCTGGGCTTTCACTGGGTGTTAAGTCTACAAACAGCACCTTCAATTGAAACTGTCAATTAAAGTTCTTAAGATTTAGGAAGTGGTGGAGCTTGGAAAGTTATGAGATTACAAAATTCCTGAAAGTCCATTAGAAAAACCACAGGATGAAAAAAAATAAAAACAAAAAAAATAAGCCAGGCCACAAAGAAGGCTTCAGAGGTCCCTGCTGGCCCAGGGACAGATACCTGTAGTGTCCAGCATCGCAGTGAACATGATCTGCTTTCAAAGGCAGAGGGTTTAAGGGGAGGATGGGGAGGGAATGGTGGAGGCAAAGGCTCTGCCCATTCCCACCTCAGTTTTAGGTAGGGCTTTTAATTTAACCCAAGGACATCTCTCAACTTGGAGAATAATTCAGTCCTCAACAGCGCCTCAAATCTGCTATGGCTTTGCAGCGCAGCAGCAAGAATGTTTAATATATAATAGATAAAAATTTCATCCAAAAAATTAAAATAAAATATTCTTGCAACCCCCCCCAACACCAATTCCTATTCTAACGTTAACCTATCACTTGTGCTGTTAATACTTGACCATGTACTTAACTGGAAACCTATATCCAAAAGACTGAAACTGAATCTTCACCCCAAAATGAAAACAAAATAAAATGAATAACTTGAGGTTTATGGCATATAGTTTAGGTAAACACACATACGAGGAGAAAGGGGAAGAGGAAACGGAGGTGTCAGAAGCAAAGCTGAGTGACAGAACACATTCAGTCAGGGCAGATGTCTATACAGAGTGGAGTGGAACACCAGGAAAAGCTCCACATGGATTCATGTGCACACGTCTGGAGGCACCAGATCCCTCCATGGCAGATCCAAGAACAGGGAGCTAACGGAGGAGGCCATTCCTGTCATTCCAGTTTTAGAAGCTCCACATCGAAGACGAGAGTGGCATGTGGTGGGATGATGCCTGGGTGCCCAGTGGCACCATAGGCATAATCTGGAGATATAGTCAGTTTGGCTCTCTGACCCACACTCATCTGGGCAACCCCTTTTCCCAGCCTCGGATCACCTCCTCCTTGCCTAGCATAAACTTAAAGGGCTTGTTTCTGTCCCGGGAGGAATCAAATTTCTTTCCATCTTCAAGCATCCCGGTGTAGTGCACCACGCAGGTCTGGCCGCGCTTCGGGAAGGTGCGCCCGTCTCCTGGGGAGATGGTTTCCACCTGCACTCCCATGGCGGCGGCGGACGCTCAGCGGGCGGGCAGCGCGACGGGCGGCGTGGACCGACAGCGACCTGGCAGCGGTTCCACAGCTCTGCCTAGTCCCTCGGCTCGTCGCCTGCGCACGCGCACGCCCCCTCACTGATTTTTAAATATAGTATTGAGGGGTCTAATTTAGGGAGGAATTTAATTTTGTTTTTTTCCCTTTGAGTAACCAGTTGTCTCAACATCATTAGTGAATAGTTTTTCCTTTTCTCATTGACCAGTAAAGTCACTTCTCTTATATATTAACTATGTCTAGGTCTATTTTGGGAATTTCTATTCCTTTCCAGTAATCAGTTTGTCTAACCTTATACCAATTAGCATATTGTCTTATTATGGCCTTATATTAAAACTTGGTATTTGGTTTTGAAAGTCCCCTCACATTTTTCTTTAGCAGTGTCTTGACAATTTGGGCACCATGGCTCTTCCTCATACATAAGAAACAGCTTGTTAAATGTCATGAAAAACTCTGAACTCTGGAATTGCATTGACTGACTGGATCAATTTAGGAAGAATTGACATCTTAATTATATTGAATCATCCTATTCATGAATTTGGGCTCTTTGTCCATTTATTTAATATCTTCTAGTAAAATTTTACAGCTTTCTATACCAATCAAGTACATCTGTTAAACTTATTTCTAGGTACTTTATACTTTTTTTGTTTTTATTGTAAACCACAACTGTCTTTTTTACTTTTTTTTTTTTTATTTGAAACCCCAACTTTTTTTTTTTTTTTTTTTTTTTTTTTTTTTGCGACGGAGTTTCACTCTGTTACCCAGGCTGGAGTGCAGTGGCGCAATCTTGGCTCACTGCAACCACTGCCTCCCGGGTTCAAACGAATCTCCCGCCTCAGCTTCCTGAGTAGCTGGGATTATAGGCTCTTGCCACTACACCCAGGTAATTTTTGTGTTTTTAGTAGAGACAGGGTTTCACCATGTTGGCCAGACTGGTCTCAAATTCCTGACGTCAAGTGATCCACCCTCCTTTGCCTCCCAAAGTGCTGGGATTACAGGTATGAGCCACGGTACCTGGCCAACTGTTTTATTTTTTAAGGTTTTTCTTTCTCTTTTTTTCTTTTCTTGCCCATTTCCTATTTGCTGTTGGACATAGAAATACAATTGGTTTTTTATTTGTTTTAAAATTAATCTTATAGTAAGCCTTCTTGGCTAAAATCTCATTCTTCTAAAAACTTACCTGCAAATTTTTTGGAGTTTTACATTCAGTAATCATTTCATCTGAAATAATGCTTTGTTGTTGTTTTTTTCTTTTCCAATTCTTACATATTTAATTTCTTTTTTCTTATTTTAATGCACTGACTGTAGGATAATTCATATGATGTTGAGTAGAAGCATTAATACTGGACGTACTTCTGTTGTTTCCAGTTTTAAAGGGAATGCTTCAGTATATGTTGGTGGCAACTATGCATTGTTTGGTTCTGGAAGTTGAGATAAATGTGTACCTATACTGGATTATACTTTCGAATATAAGCATTTAAGGCTACAGCTTTGCTTGTTTGGCTACTTTTTTGTTGCATACACTGTTTTGATATGAAGTATTACATTACTGTTTTGGTCTAAGTATTTTTAATATGGGTTATCATATCTTTCTTGACTTGTCGGTTATTTAAAATATTATTTAAAATTTCCATGCATCTGATTTTAAATTTAGTTATTTTTATTGTTAGCTTTAAAACTTAATTGCATTATAGGCTAATGAACCAGTTCTGTGACATTTGTTGATTCTTGCCCTATGGCATAGTGTATGATTGGTTTTTGTAAATGCTTAACCTGTATCTGAAAAGAATTTTTTTTCTCTACTTTTTCTAGAGTAGAGGATTCTCTACTCTAATCGTCTTGGGCACAGGATTTATTTATTTGTCCATTAGTTCAATTTGTAAGTTGTATTTCTCAGATTTCCTATGTCTTTAGAAATTTTGACTTTTGGCTTTTCAGTATTTTGTTAAAATCTCCATTAAAATGAAATTGTTTATTATGTACTTCAGTCAGTTTTTGCTTTACATATCTTGGGTTTATTTTATTAGGTAGTACCGACTTAATATTATTATAATCTTATGGTGATAATGTCTTTTGGTTAATTGAACCCAATACTAGGTACTGAGCTTCTTCCTTATTAGGATTTTGTCTTATAGTCTGTATTTCTAATATAGCTATGCCAATTTTCTTTTGGTAAATGTTTGTCTAGTATATCTTACCCATTTACTTTCAACCTTTTGTGTGCTTACTTTTAGGTATAGCTCTTATAAGTAGTAGTATATAGCTGGACTTTGTTTTTAATCCATTCTACTCTTTGTTTTTAATATGGGTTCAGACCAGTTGCCTTACATAAAATTATTGATATTTTTGTTATTGCTGTCCTACCTTTTGATTTCACTGTGTGTAATTTTTTTCTGCTTCCTCGCCCTTCTAAAAGTAGGGTTTTTTTTCCATATTTTTCCTTCTGTTTACTTTCTCTTTGTTTGAAATTGCTCTATTCTGTTTCTAGACTCCTTGTGTTTATTCTTGAGATAGTGCCTTGAATATATTTTTTAAAAGATTAATTTTAAAGTAACTTTAAAAATTGACCTGCTATTTATATATAGTGAAATTCTTACCTCTTTGGTAAGAATTGGTGTATAGTTCAGTGAATGTTGACAGACATGTAGTTGTATAACCAGCACCACAGTCAAGAACAGTTCCATCACTCTCCAAAATTCATTTATGCCTACTGAAGTCAATGCCTTCTTCTCTCAGCCCTTGACAACTACTTTTCCAGAATGTCATATATTGGAACATACAGTATGTCGCCTTTTAAGTCTGGATTCTTTGGTTTAGCATAATGTGTTTGAGGTTCATTCATGTTGTGTGTATAAAACCTGTGGCACATCCATATAATGGAATATTGCTTAACAGTAGAAATGAAGGAAAATGTGCTTTTTTGAAATTTTTCAGTTTTGGATTTTACCTTTAGGTTGATGGTTTGTTTTAATTTTTATGTGTGGCACAAAGTTTATTCTTTTGCATATACATATCTAGTTATTATAGTATTATTTGTTGAAAAGATTAAACTTTCTACAGGGAATTTTCCTTGCAACTTTGTCAAAATTAAGTTGTCCAAATATGTGTGGATCTACTGCTAAACACACTATTCTGTCCCATTGTTCTATGCTAATACCAAAATGTTTAATTGTAGCTCTATGATCAGCTATGATACAGGGATTATGAGTTTCCAAACTTTGTTCATAGTTTTCAAAGTTGCATTGACATTTGCAGATGCTTTGCATTTTCATATACATTTTAGAATGAACTTATGATTTGTACAAAATATCATGCTGGAATTTGTCAGGGGATTATGTTGAATATACAGATCAGTTTGCGGATAATCAATAGCTTAATCTTGAGACTTAATATTGAGTCTTTCACTCCAGTATAGCTCTTCATTTACACAGATCTTTGCTTTATATTCTTATAAAGTTTTGCAGTTTTCAGGGTATAGATCTTGTAAATATTTTGCTAGATTTATATCTACTTACTTGATTTTTTATGCTATTGCAAATGGTACTGCTTTTAAATTTTCAGTTATTCATTGTATAGAATTAAATACAAATGATTTTAGTTGTATTGGCCTTGTCTCTTGTGAAGTTTGTAAATTTACTTTTCTTGGAGCTTTTACCAACTCTTGATCTGTGAACACAGAGTTTCATTTCTTCCTTTCTGATACATATTTTAATTTCATTTTCTTGCTTTATCACATTGGCTAGGACCTCTAGTACTATATTGACTAGAAGTGACAATAGTGCATATCCTTACCTTGTTCTTGATTTTAGGGGGAATGCATTATCTTTCACCATTAATATTAACTGTAGGTTTCTGGTAGATATCCTTTCAGGATAAATAATATTTCCTTCTGGCTGGGTGTAGTGGCTCATGCCTATAATCCCAGCACTTTGGAAGGCCAAGGTGGGTGGATCACAAGGTCAGGAGATTGAGACCATCCTGGCTAACACGATGAAACCCTGTCTCTACTAAAAATATAAAAATAAAAAAAAAAGTTAGCCAGGCGTGGTGGTGGGCACCTGTAGTCCCAGCCACTCAGGAGACTGAGGCAGGAGGATGGCATGAACTCAGGAGGCAGAGCTTGCAGTGAGCCTAGATTGCGCCACTGCACTCCAGTCTGGGAGACAGAGCGAGACAACATCTCATTAAAAAAAAAAAAATTTTCCTTTCGTTTTACTGTCTTTATGGCTGTCCCTTCATTGTTAATATTTATAATTTGTGTCTTTTCATTCTGTCAAAGAGAATTTTATCAATTTTATTGCCTCTTTTTTAGAGTGTGCCACCTTTTGAATTTGGCAATTTTTAAAAAAATTTTTATTGATTTCTGCTCTTAGTTTCTTCTGCTTGCTTTGGGTTTCATTTGTTCTTACCATTGAATTTAGAACCTTTTGTTTCTAATATCAGCATTTCAAGCTGTAAGTTTCCCTCTAAAAAATGATTTTTCCGTATCCTACAAATGTTGATAATGTCATGTTTTCATTTTAACTCAAAACATTTAATTATACTTTTATTTTTTGAGACTGGGTCTCAGTCTGTCACCCAGGCTAGAGTGCAGTGGTCTTATCATAGCTCACTGTAGCCTCTAACTCCTGCACCCAAGCAATCCTGTTAAGCCTCGTGAGTAGCTGAGACTATAGGTGCACACCACCATGCCCAATTAAATAAATTTTTTTGTTTGTAGAGATGAGGTCTCACCATGTTGCCTAGGCTGGTCTTGAACTCTTGGTCTCATGGAGTTCTCCCACTTTGGCCTCCCAAAGCACTGGGATTACAGGTGTGAACCACCATGCCCAGACCAAGTAAAACATTAAAAAAATCTCCTTGTGACATCCTTTTTGGCTCATGGATTATTTAGAAGTGTGATGTTTAATTTCAGAATATTTAGGAGCTTTCTGAGTATTTGTCTGTTGGTAACTACTTTTATTTTGTTCGACCATGATTGTATGTTTTGTATGATTTTATTTCCTTTTTAATCTGTTACAGTTTGTTTTCTGGCCCAGAATATGATCTCACTTGGTGAATGTTCATGTGCATTTGGAAAGAATGCTTATTTTCAGTTTGTGAGTGGAGTATTATGTAAATAATAGGCCAAGTTGGTTGATCGTGTTCTGTTCTTCATCCTTACTAATTTTTTTGTGTGCTTTTTTCTGTCAGTAACCATAGGAGTGTTTGAAGTCTCAATTACAATTCGTGTAACTCTTTGGAGATATTATTTTATTGTATTCTAGCTCCTGTAATCGCTGTTGACACTTGTCATTCTCCTGTTTATTCTTGTGATATGATTGGTTCTTTCAACAAATCTCATTGTTTTTGTTTTTTGTTTTTTGTTTTCTTTTTTTGAGGTGGAGTCTTGCTCTGTCGCCCAGGCTGGAGTGCAGTGACGCAATCTCGGCTTACTGCAAGCTCTGCCTCCTGGGTTCACACCATTCTCCTGCCTCAGCCTCCTAAGTAGCTGGGACTACAGGCGCCTGCCACCATGCCCGGCTAATTTTTTGTGTTTTTAGTAGAGATGGGGGTTTCACCGTGTTAGCCAGAATGGTTTCGATCTCCTGACCTCATGATCCGCCCGCCTCAGCCTCCCAAAGTGCTGGGATTACAGGCGTGCGCCACTGCGCCCAGCCACAGCCCATCTCGTTTTAAAGTCTTCTGTTTGTCATTTTCTAGTTTGCACGATAATCTATTTTTAAATGAAATCCTTTCATAAACTTCTGTGTATATATTGTGCATCTTATATCAGTTCATTTATTTAAAAACTGGTTTTTGAAAATTTGCAGCCTTTCCTCTTCAGATACTGCCTTTTTCTCACTTCTCTCTGTAATCTCTCTTTCTGGCTAGAAGTTAACTGTTTATTGTTTGCTGCAGGTGTTGATGCAGTGGTAAGGTGTGGAGGGAGAGAAAGTGCCATATAGTCCTGTAATTGGGTCTGCCTTAGTGAGCCAGAGTTGACTATTTTCTTACTTGAGGTCAAAGGCTAGAGAGGGCATTTGTCTTACTCTTGGTCTGTTAAGCTTTGGGAAAACTTAGATTCTGGTAAAATAGTTTCCTTTGAATGTAGTACTTATTAAGGAGAACATTACTTTCTCCTGTCCCCTTTTGGAAGAATGAGGAGATTTTTCTCCAGTCTTTATAGTGAGAGCCTGGTAAGACTTCTGGAAGTAAAATTTAGGAAAGTGTGGGAATGCCCTAAGACTAGGCTGGAGTTTTTAACTCTCAAGCTAATCTACATGGAGCCTCCAGCAATTTGTCAGTTACATCTACTTGGAGCCTCCAGCATTTTGTCAGTTACAGTTTAAAGTGTTCTAGTTCTAGCTGTGGACTTCTGCTGCCAGTAATTTGTGATTCTCTGTATTTGCTTTGTTGTGTTTGGGACAGCAGTTTGTCCTATAACCTCAATTGTGAGGACAGGAGTGACAGCTTTTAAAATCTTTATATGTTGGATCAGAACTTAAGTCTTGTTCTTCTTTCTAGAACTCCAATTTCATATCTTATTCTAACTTCCATATCTTTTACTGTCTTATGTTTTCTATCTTTGTGACTCTTAGTGATACATTTTGGATAATGTTCTTTGAATCTGTTTTTCTTAATGACTGATTTTCTTTTCAGCTGTGTCTAATCTACTGCCTAACTCATTCATCAAGAGTACTTGGAGTTATAATTACATTCAGTAAAATATCCACATATTTAAAATCCAGCTTCACTAATTTTGACAAAGGTATACACCTTAATAGCCAGCACCTAAATCAAGATGTGGAGTATTTCCATCACCCTAGGAAGTTCCCTTTTCCCACTTGCAAGTCAATTAGGAACTACCAACCAGACTTCCAAAGTATTCATACCGTTTACCAGTAATTGACTTGAAGTAGAAGAATTCAAGGTATTCTGCATTCTTTGTAACATTTGGTTGGTCATTTAAAAAGTTGTTTAGGCCAGACACAGTGGCTCATACCTGTAATCCCAGCTCTTTGGGAGGCCAAGGCGGGCGGATCAGTTGAGGCCAGGAATTCAAGAGCAGCCTGGCCAACATGATGAAACCCTGTCTGTACTAAAAATACAAAAATTAGTGGACGTGATGGTGGGCGCTTGTAGTCCCCAGCTGCCTGGGAGGCTGAGGCTTGAGAATCCCTTGAACCTGGAAGCTGGAGGTTGCAGTAAGCCCAGATTGTGCCAGTGCACTCCAGCCTGGGCAACAGAGTGAGACTGTCTCAAAAAAATTTGTAGCTGTGCTGGTGGGTATGTGTTGCATTGAAGATTTGGTTGATTTGTTATTTAACAGAACCTTCAATTTTGGAAGTTCTGTGGTTTTTATTTTTTCAAATGTGAATGCTAGACTGTTGTTTCTTGCTTGTCTTAATGAATACCTCCTTTATTTCTTAAGGGACTATAGTCTGTTACCAATAGTGTGTTCTTTGATATATGATAAATCTGTACTCTTGGTACTCACACGTTCCTAATTACTATTATAACAAAATTGTTTTCTTGTCACATGTCACTGACATATCTTGGTAACACATTTTCTTCTTGAAATATATTTCTTTTTCCTATACGTGATATAAATATTCTAAGAAGACCCGTTCTTCTTTAAGATATCACTCATTCCTTCTTCTATAGGGCTGTCTTTGAGTTTGTCTGTGGTCTTAAAAGATAAATGCAGGTTTTTGAAGATTAACGTAGAACCTATAGGATTACTTCAAGGTGCCAGGTTGGGATATTACTTCAGAACTGACTAAGATTAATATATATGCTTTTATGTATATGTGTATGTATGTTTTGGACAAGCCCAAATTTTAGAGTTTAAAGATTTTGAAGTTTTTCTTTATGACTGTTTTAAAGAGAATATTTACACATATATTTCTAAAATGTATGTAATAGATTAAATACAGTAGAATTCAACTTAAGAAATTAGTATTTTATTTTGTAGTATACATTTCTGTCTTGCCTTGCAGTTATGTTTTACAGGTTTTATTTTTGTCTTCTGCTTTAGGCAATCCTTTATCACAGGATATTCTCAACTTATACCAGGACCCAGATGGAACCCGAAAGCTACTGAACTTCATGCTTGACAATCTCGCAGGTAACTGTTAGTGACAGAGCTGTAAAATAAATTCTACAGATATTATTAACCAGCTAATATATGTTGCTCAAGAGCATCTGACTGTTTTTTTTATCATTGCTTGTGGGTTTGGAGTTCCTTCCATTGTGTATCCTATGTTAGTGGAACATTCTTCTTTTCATATACTGAATGTTTCCTATTTACCAAGCAATATGTTAGATTAGTTGCATTATTTTGTTTAAGAACCTAGGACATAGGAACTTTAACTCACAGTTTAGAGATGCAAATTTTGCGATTCAGAGACTAAAGTAATTTATTTATACATAGCTAATCAGTGCCAGAGCTGTGAATCTAAGATTATCTTGCTCTTAATCACAAAAATACACAGTTATTAGTTGTTTGAATTTGATGCAAATTACTTGGAACCCACACATTTTACACATTTTTAATGAATGAAATGACTGGTTTGATTCACCACACATTTGTGGAAATTTTGCAACCAGGTTTTAAATTAAGAACACCAGGTTTATTTAAATACAATTTAAAGTCGTTGTATTCCAAATGGAAATTTTCTTCTTTAAGAAGACCAGGCTGGACGTGGTGGCTCACACCTGTAATCCCAGCACTTTGTGTGGCCAAGGAAGGCGGATCACCTGAGGTCAGGAGTTGGAGACCAACCTGGCCAACATGGTGAAACCATGGTGAAACGTCTCTACTAAAAATACAAAAATTAGCCAGGCATGGTGGTGTGTACCTGTAATTCAAGCTACTCCAGAGGCTGAGACAGGAGAATCGCTTGAACCTGGGAAGCAGAGGCTGCAGTGAGCTGAGATCATGCTACTGCACTCCAGCCTTGGTGACAGAGCGAGACTGTCTCAAAAAATACATATATTTAAAAACAAAGAAGACTATTAGGTATTTGATTTAAAACTGTTTTGTTTTTGTTTTTGCTTAAGCTCTGAAAATATGGGTAAAAGTATGGAGATACTACTATATACAAATATTTTTCTTAGCATGATGTCTTTCTATAAAATACAGAATTCTGAAACAGCTAGAGAAATCGTAAGTTCCAGCATAGTGGCCACCATCACATGTTCGCTATATTCTTTTAAAATTCTCTTCATCATAAGACACCCTTCTTCCCCACTCCTTCACATAAAGTAAGGTTTATAATATGGTAAAACTAAATTAATATTATCTGAAAAGTTTATGGCTAAAAAGATTAAAAGGTGATCAGTAGAAATGAGCAAATTTATTATAGAAGCCTTCTTAGTAAATAATTAGGAATATGTAGCAATTTAATTAAGCTGTATATATAGCATACATATGCTGTTTCTAACTTACTTTAAAATTAAATATCTCGGCCGAGCGTGGTGGCTTACATCTGTAATCCCAGCACTTTGGGAGGCCAAGGTGGGCGGATCACAAGGTCAGGAGATCGAGACCATTCTGCCTTACACGGTGAAACCCCATCTCTACTAAAAATACAAAAAAGCAGCCGGGCATGGTTATGTGCCCATAGTCCCAGCCACTTGGGAGGCTGAGGCAGGAGAATCGCTTGAACCTGGGAGGTGAAGGTTGCAGTGAGCCGAGATCGTGCCACTGCACTCCAGCCTGGGTGACAGAGTGAGACTCTGTCTTAAAAAAAAAAAAAAAAAAAAACTCTTCTTTCTGTAGATGTAGCCAGTCAATCCAGCCATATGTGTGTGCTCTGTGTATGTCATTTGTAAGGAGTTCTTGTATGTTTTAGATGTACGCCTTTTGTTGGTAATATGTTGCAAGTATCTACTCCCATGCTATTATTAACTTTTTCATTCTCTTGTTTTTTGACAAACAGAAAAATTTTAATGTACTCCAGTCCAATTTGTTGATATTTTCTGTTACGGTACTGCTTTTATCCTTTTTAAGAATTTTTTCATACCGCAGGATCATGAATATATTCTCCTATGACATTATCTAGAAACTGTTTTATTGTTTGTTTTTTTACTTCTAATGTTTAGAATTTTTTACGACTTTTCCATATGTATTTTATATTAACTCTGAGCCTTCTATTGATTAGGTTGTCCTTTCACTATTGTTTTTTAATGTCATCTTTATCATAAATCAGGTGTCAAGGTATGTGTAGGTCTGTTTCTGGATTCTTTATTCTCTTCCATGCATCTTTATAGCAGTGTAACAGTGTTTAATTATGGACAGCTTTGTAAAAAGTCTTGAGATCCAGTAGAGTGATCCAGTAGAGTAAGTCTTTCCCCTTGACCTGTTGTGAAGAATTTTGGCTAGTTCTGGCCTCTGTGTTCTTTTATCTTGTATTTTAATTAAAATTTTTAGAATGAGGTTTTTAAATCTCTCCCCTCTCCAAAATGTAGAGATTTTATTTGGGATTATATTGAATCTATATAGATGGCTTTGGAAATAATTGATATGTTTACAACAGTGGATCCTTCTATTTGTTATGCTTTTCATAATTTCAATATTGAGTTTTAGGTTTCTGTGTAGTGGGCTTGCCCATACTGTATTACATTTATTCTAAATATTAACTTCTTAATTCTCTTAAAAATAGTCATTTTAAAGATATGTCTTACTATCTTAATGGTTGTTACTGATTAATGGAATACAATTGAATTTTGTATATTTTTTGGTATTTGGTCATCTTCCTAAACAGTTACTAAATGCCTTGCTAAAGAACATATTCAGCCACTTTGCTAAATAGTTTTTAATGCTAATGCATTTTTAATTTTAATGTATACAATTATGTCATCTGCAAGTAATGAGAGTTGTGTTACTCCATTTCTAATCCTTTTAATTTTCTTGCCAATCTTCACTTATTGCGCTAGCTAGCTAAAAGTGGTGATAGTGGGCATCCTTGTCTAATTTCATAATTTTGATGAAGTATCATATTCACTGTAGTTTTATATAGATAAACATCAGATGAAGGAAGTTTTTTTCTATTCCTAATTTGCTAGGCAAGGTTTTTAAAAAAAATTTGACTAGATTTTGAATTTTATCATATGCTTTTCTTTATTAAGATGAGTAGATTATTTTTATTCTTTAATATGGTAATTATATTGATGGGTTTTTTTGTATGTTATGCCACCTTTGGTATTCCTAGAATAAAGCCAACAAGGTTATGATAAATTATTATCCTTTTATACCTTAGATTCAGTTTGCTAATATTTTATTTAGTATTTATTAATTTATTTATTTTTATGAGACAGAGTTACGCTCTGTCGTCCAGGCGGAGTGCAGTGGCGCGATCTCAACTCACTGCAACCTCCACCTGCCAGGTTCAATCGCTTCTCCTGCCTCAGCGTCCTGAGTAGCTGGGATTACAGGCACACCACCACCATGCCTAGCTGATTTTTATATTTTTAGTAGAAACAGGGTTTCATCATATTGCCCAGGCTGGTCAAACTCCTGACCTCAAGCAGTCCAGTCCATCCGTCTTGGCTTCCCAAAGTGTTCGGATTACAGGTGTGAGCCAGCATGCCCAGCCTATATAGGATTTTTTGCATCTGTGTTTATGCGTAAGATTGGTCAGTACTTCTTTTCCTTCAATGTCCTTGTCAACTTGTGATATTAAAATTATACTGGCTTTGAAAATTTGTTTAAGTATTCCCTTATTTTCTGTTGTTTGGAAGAATTTAAGGTTGATTTTTTTTTTTCTTTCTGGGTTTTTTTTTTTTTTTCTGGTAAGAAGTTTTAAATTACTGATTTAATTTCTTTAATAACTATAGTACTATTCTGATTTCCATTTCTCTTTCTATGAGTTTCTGAAAGTTGTGTTTTCTGGAAATTAGCCCATTTTATCTAAATCTTCAAATGTATGAGCGGAAAGTTGTTCAGAATATTTTATGATGTCTTAATATCCGTAGGTTGTATAGTGATGTCTTTTTTCCATTTCAGAATTAGTTTATGGAAAGTCTTGCCCAGGCATTTATTAATATTTTCTTTGAAAAGAAGAACCAACTTTTAGCTTCGTTGGTCTTATTATATATTTTCAATATTATTAATTTATTTATCTCTTCCTTTCTTCTGGTTTCATTTGCTATTCTTTTTCTAGCTTAAGGTACACATGCCTTAATTTCCAGTCTTTTTTTCCTCAAATATATTTATATATTTATGTATAAATATTCCTCTAAAGTGGCTTTTAGGTGTATCTCACGAGCCTTAGTTTGTATTATTTTCATTATCATTCAGTTCAGCATGTTTTCTAATAGCCTTTATTTCTTCTTTGGCCTGTGAGTCATTTAGAAACTTGTTTCTTTATTTTCAGAGGAGTTCTTCTAGTTTTCTTTGTCTTAGGTTTTAGCTTAATTCCATGGTGGTTAGAGAACATATCCTGATTAATTTAAATTTTAAAATATGTTATTTATTACCTATGCAGATGATTAATTTTTGTAATTAAGTACGCACTTGAAAATAATGTCTCTTCTCGTTAGATGCAGTATCCTATATATTAGTTTGTTAATTATATTGTTTGAATGTGTTAGATGTACTCAATGATTACTTTGGTTTTGTTCATTACCAATAAAAATCCATGTCAGAATGGTAGGTTTGTCTGTCTTCTTGTAGTTATTTCAGCTTTTCTATTACATATACTTAGGGTATATTTTCATGTGTTTTATATTAATGGTTATTCAAACTTTCTGTCTTGCTGCACATTTACTTTACTGATTCCTTGTTATTTCCTTTTTTGATGTTCCATTTCTATTTTCCTTGATATTTAGAATTTCCTTAGCTCACTGCAGCCTCCAACTCCTGGGCTGAAGTGATCCTTCTATCTCAGCCTCCCAAGTAGCTAGGGACTACAGGCTCATGTCACCGTGTCTAGCTAATTTTTTAAAATTTTTGTAGAGATGGGATCTCACTGTGTTTGGCCAGGTTGGTCTTGAGCTCCTGGCCTCAAGTGATCCTCCCATCTCAGCCTTCCAAGGTGCTGGGATTATACGTGTAAGCCACTGCATCCGGCCCCCATTTAGCTATTTTTTAAGGGCAGGTCTGCTAGCAACGGAATTGTTTTCCTTCGTCTGTTAACATCTTTATTTCCCCTTGATTTCTGAAGGATACTTTTTCTGGATACAGAATTTCCAGTTGACAGTTCTTTTCTTTCAGTCCTTGAAAAATATTGTACCACTTCCTTAGGCTTTCATGGTTTCTTAAAAGAAATCTAGTGTCATTTGAGTTGGTGTCCTATAGGTAGTACGTCATTTCTATGTGATGTTTTTAAGGTTCTTTCTTTAGTTTTCAGAAGTTTAGTTATGATCTGTCTTGGCATGGATTTCTTTGGGCTCTTTATATTTGAAGTTTGCTCACCTTCTTAAATTTGTTAGGTGTAAGTATTTCACATAAATTTGGAAATTTTCACCTGTTCTCTCGGAGAATACTTTTTTAGCTCCCCATCCTTTCTCCTGTCCTTCTGTAACTCTGATAATACAAATCTAGATTTTTTAAAAATTATAGTTCCATAGGTTTTTTCAGGCCCTTTTCATTTGTTTCAGTCTGTTTTCTTTTGTTTTCATACTAAGTTCTCCTGATTCATTCTCAAGTTCACTGATTTTATCTTTTGGCATCTGTTATTGTGCCTTTCCAATGAGTTTTAAAATTTTGGTTATTGTATTTCTCAGTTGGATTATATCTATTTGATACTTTTAAAATAATAATTTCTCTGTATTTGCTGGATTTTTCTATTCTTTTCAAGGATATTTGTAATTGTTCAAGCAGTTTTATGATGGCTCTTCTAAAATCTGTCAGATAATTTCAACATCTGATTGAGCTCAGTGTTGGTGTCTGTTGGTCTTTTAACACTTAAGTTGTGATTTTCCTGGTTCTTGGTGTGACCAGTGATTTTTATTTGTACCCTAGACATTTTGGATATTATGTTAGGAGACTTCTGATGCTTTTTAAATCTCTGATTTCAGCAGGCAGTTACCCTGTTTAGGTTTAGCATGTAGATTTGGTTGTCTCTTCAGGTTCAGCTGAGACCTGCACTGCGGGCAGATCAGGCCTAGTGCTGCCAGTCAATGTTAGGTGTGGGGAGGAAGGATGGCGCTCTTGAGCTCTGTTGAAGATTGAGTCACCAATATATTTATTTATTTTATGTGATAGTAGCCCATATACGTCTTTATTTCTTTGTTTTGTCATATCATTGGCCATGTAGTTTCATCTTTAAAAAAACTGATTTTAAATGCTTGTCTCATATGAATATATTATTCTTTTGTAAAAAAAGTTAAAATTCCTGTTAGGATTAAAATTTCTTTTAATCATTACTTTTAATCACAGTCCCTTCCATGCAGGTAATCACACTTGTAAGTTGGGCGTATATCCTTTTACTTTCTGGTGAGCATTTACATACAAAAATTATACCAGCAGAAATTTTATACTATTACTTTTAGTGTGTGGTTTAAACATTTTAAATAAAATATATCACATTTTGTTATTCTGTTTTTTTTTCTACTACTTTTACTCAACAGTATTCCATGGATATGTTTCCACTTGAACACATATTTATCTTTTTTCTTTTTAAACTATAGCATAATCTTTCTTAAAATGGATATTATTTAGCCATTTACTATTGCTTTTGTTAATATAAACAATGGTGTAATGGATATCTTTTTGAATGCTGCTTAAAGAAGATAGGGCTGATCCCAGGACATAGAATTTTGCTCTGTCATAGGGACATGGATGTTTTAAATTTTAAAAGATGCCAGTTTATTCTCAAGATAGCTGTACTAATTTATATTCCTACCAGCTGTACATGCTGTTTGTCGCCATCACCAGTCCTGGATGTTATTGCACTTAAAAATTTTGCATGAACTTGGGTAACAAATATGCTATCTCATCTTTTTAATTTTCCTGGTTAGTAGTGAGAGTATTCGCTCATATTATGTTTTTGGCTCTTTGGATATTGCTGATTACTGTACATTATACTTAAACTGCTACATTGTGATACACTAGTTAAGATTTGGAAGCACTATAATGTTGATATTATATTACCTGTTTTATTCTAGAGGTTTCTGGATTTCTGAATTTTTAAGCAAGCCAATTTAGGTAGATTTTGCTGATAAGGATCCCAATAGCTAGAAATTTTTTTGTTTACTTTTTCTGTTTCTATATTAGATTTTCATTTTGAGACACTTGCTGTGATTCTATGGCACTCACATAGCCAGAAGATTGTTTTCTGGGATTCAGTATGTTGAACAAGCTGGATGATTTGTCTGTTATCTTATAACCTTCTTTTCTTTCCTGGGAAGATATGGAATATATGAAATGGTGTTCATTCTACTCTGTGAAGAGTATGGCTGCTGAAACAGAGTACTATATAGGTAGACTTTCAGAACACCAAAACTGTTAGTAAAGTGACAGTTTTAAATAACTGGGCTACTTTGGTTTTGACCAAAGTGGCTAGATAAAGATGGAGAGTTTTTTGTTTTAAAGGAATACGTTTCTCAGCCATTACTACCATGGGCAAATCTGCAAACTTGAATCAAGTTGTCCTGTAATTTCAAAGATTTTGAAAGGCAAAGAAAAGGGGGTAGTTAAATCTTAACTCATCTGGTAGTTAGGTAGCATTTGGCCATAGTATTGATAACCATATCTGAGCAGTTAGTGCTTAACAAGTGCCTTCCTTTTTTCTGCATAATGTAGTTCTATCCTTATCTCTTGTTTTGTGTTGACATTATCAAAGAGAGAAAGTAAAATCAGGAAATGAAGGCCGCACTAGAAAATTCACTAACTTTAATACATTCATATGTACTTTTTTCTATTTTAAAGATGTTTGACTCTTTTAATTCATCAGGGCTGGAATTTCAGATGGCTTTGATTTCCCACAAGGCTAAGTCAATACTCTTTACATATATAATTAAAGACCTAAGATTTTACGTAGGATTTTAAATAGGCACTTTTCATAAATACTATGTAAGTGAAAATGCCATTAATGAGTTTCCTAATGTTATTTTCTTGTATTAGTTCTGTGTTCTCTGCATAGCTTGTCTTAAATTTCCTTTGGCTACTAAATCTTCATTAAATTTCAGCATTAGATTAAGCCAGTTTGCAGGCCGTTACAGCAGAATGGAAAACAGAGGTGGTTTTGACATTATAAACACATGTCAGAATTCAGAAACACATGAAATTAACCTATATTTACAACAATTTTTTTTTCCAGTTCATCCAGAGCAGCTTCCTCCGAGGCCATGGATTACATTAAAAGAACGAGACCAAATTCTGCCATCAGGTAAATAGTTTTTCTCATTCTTCCTTTTTTCCCAGAAGTACTTAAAATGTTATTTGGGCTTCATGATCTGTAATAAATAAGACTTCATTTTTACCTCTCATGGGTAGATGTGTTTGAAAATACTGATGAATAAACTTTTTAAAAGTCCACATTAAGATAGACCTGTCAATAAGTGTCTTATATCTTTCACAGTAATGCAGCCCTTGGTTTTAAAATTATTTCTATAATGCGGCTTTCCAAATGGCATCTTCACAGAGAGTATTGGGTGATGTAAGAAAAATGAGTAACAGTGGTTTTCTTGTGAAAATTTTAAACTACTGAGAAGTACTTGATCTTTCTTGAGAGGTAGATAACATTTATGAAAGAATAATGTAGACTGGGCATATATTTACTGTATTGGCAACAAAGTATAATACCAGTCCAGGGCTGTAGAAATAGTACATGGTATTTGAGCTATAATATAATCTAGCATTTCTGGAACTGAAGTAATGTAGAAAACATAAGCATTTATCTTTTTGCAGGGACCAATAATGGTTTGACGTTTATAAATTCTTCTTCATATTTGGTATTTTAGGCTTGGGAATTCTACTTAAAATAAGTTATGAATTACTGTTTTTCCAAATGTCTTTTTTTTAATCACAAAAGTAGTAATTTTCATGATATCTAATTTCATTTTAAAATTAAATGAAAATTGCAAGCGTTTCAGTATGAAGGTTAAACCAGTCACAGAATAGTACTACATTAATAAATTTTGGCTGGGCACTGTGGCTCATGCCTGTAATCCCAGCACAATGGGAGGCCAAGGCGGGCAGATCACTTGAGGCCAGGAGTTCAAGATTAGCTTGGCCAACATGGTGAAACCCCGTCTCTACTAAAAACACAAAAATTAGCCAGGTCGTGATAGTGCACTCCTGTAATCCCAGTTTCTCAGGAGGCTGAGGCATGAGAATCGCTTGAACCTGGGATGCTGAGTTTACATACAGTGAGCCAAGATTCATACAGTGAGCCAAGATTGTGCCATTGTACCCTAGCCTAGGAGACAGAGCAAGAACCTGTCTCAAAAAAACAAGATAATTAATTGTTAAAGGGTAAATCGCAATTAGACTTTATATATTAGCAATTATATATGAGCAATGTAAAGGCCTTTTGTTGGTGAGTTTTGGGCTTTTTTAAGTTAAGAGGATTCAGAACAAGTCTTTTTTTAAGTATTTGGAAATGTGGGATATGTAGCCTCTTCCATGGTTCTATTTACATTTTAATAACACTACAAAATATTATAATATGCAGTACATTTTTGTGTCTTTCAGAGGTAATAATTTTAAAACCACCACACTCTAGAGCTGCAATATCAGCTTGTTTTAAGAGGCACTGTGTCAATGTTATGAATAACATTTTTACTATAAGGTTGCATATTGGTGGTTTAAGTGAAAGGAGTACCTAATGTTTTCTACAAAACTTAAAGCTAGATAGATTTATTTTATAGTTGGCCTTTCCTGGTGTATAATTAATTATTCCCTTCTGATGTTAAAAACACCATTTTCTAATTCTTTTGAATATGAGTGAACATAATCTTCAAGAAAAGATTTTCTAATATTGCATAGCTACATTTCCATTAAGAAAAGGAACAGTGGAAACAAATTTTCATTAATTGCTGAATTCTCAAAGTAATCTGTTCTTGGGTTTTCTTCATTGAAAAACTAGTGTGGACTTTTCTTTTGAGGTATGGTGCTTCCCTGAGTAGGAGCTGAGTGCTAAAAAAAAAGTTACTGTTAAAAATGCATTTTACTTCTGATGCATAGAGGGATGTGTATAATACCTTGTGGCTAAGGGTGATTTACTGCTAAAAAAATAATAATAATAATGATAAACTATATGGGAATCAAGCCTAGATAATGAAAAAGGTCCCAAATAGAAACAGAGTATAAGAGATGAGTGATAATAACACTTAGGTAGTTTTACTTCTGTTTAAAATTGCTGGTTCATTCTCAGGCACTGGCAGGGATATAAAGAGTTTTGGCTATATTATAAAATTGCAATCTCTGATCTTTTAATGAAATCTCATTTTACAAAGTCTTAGGAAAAAACTTAATGAAGCAAATGGCAGTCTACCTCTTTCACCTTACTTCCAAATGACATTTCAAATCCTGAGAAGCATAGTAAGGTAAATGCAGGGTGCTTCCTTCACAGTGTAGTGGTTTGAAAATGATGCTGGGTCATTTCCAAGATAAATACTCAGAAAATACAAGTCAACTCAAATTGAAATTTTGCTCCCAGTGTACAAAATGGTCACCAGTCAGACCCCCAGGAGACTGAACTGAGTTTCTCTTAATAGTTTTTCCATCATCTGAAACAGAACCAACTTCAATCAAGTGTCAGTTCACTTTGAATTCCTCATGTCTTATTTAAATAAGTGATTCTCAACCATGTCTGTTCATTATAATCACCTGGGATGCTTTTTAAAACTACGAATAGCTAGACTCTTAATATTCCAACTTAATTAGTCTGGAGTCAGATCCTTACTTCAGCATTTTTCTTTTAAAGGTCTACAAAGTGATTCTACTAGGCAGCCAAGATGGAGAATTACTGATAAAAATCAGAGCTTTTGAGACTTTAACATGCAATTGCTTATGAATTACCTGGGAATTTTGTTAAACTGCACATCCTGTCCAAAAGAGATGTTTATGGGGCCACAGATTCTGTATTTCTAAATTCCCAGGTGATTGATTACTGATGCTGCTGGTCTTCACAGCACACTTAGCAAGTATGCAAACAGTAGCAAGGATGCAAACCATCTTCTCCTATTAGTTTGCTCATAGTCTTTTTATAGTTAAAGGACATTTAAAAATGAGCATTTTATTTCAGAAACGAACCTTTGATTGACAAAAAGGATTCTCTTACAAGTAAATTTTATTAGTCCATACTCTTCTGCTTCAAAGTAATGATAGCAGTAGGAGGCCCAAAAACATGCTAAGTATAGATATTTTGTTAATAAGAAGTAATGAGATTAGAGCTCTTTAATTAAAATGCAACTACAGTTTAATTTTGTCCCACTCATTTAAAGAAGCTTTCCTCAGCAAGTTATAAGCAAAAAATTAGCAGATTTAAAATTTTAAATTTTTATTAAATTTCCTCAAAACTCTCAAATATGAACTGTTAGTCTAATTCTAGATTTAGTAAAATAAATTTTGTAAATTCTAGATTTAGTAAAATAAATTTTGTATGATGGACTCCAATGATGTTTTAGTAGATTAGCAATCTTAATCTTGCCTAGGCATTTTACAGTGATGATATGTGGCGTATGTGTGTGTGCTGTGTGCTTGTGCAGGTGTACACATGATATTGCTTTAGAAAAAGTTGCCTAATTTTCTCCCGTTTGTCTGTTGTTTTTTCTCCCACTTCTTAGCATCATTCACGGTTATGTGTTACAATGTGTTATGTGATAAATACGCTACCCGGCAGCTATATGGCTATTGCCCATCCTGGGCATTAAACTGGGAATACAGGAAAAAGGGAATTATGGAAGAAATTGTTAACTGTGACGCAGATATCATTAGTCTTCAGGTAACACCATAGAAATTAAACTGTCTTTAACTTAAAAGGTGAACTTAAACATAAGAGAAGATCTGACCACTGGGAGAGATCCTGTGTTTAGAGCCAAAGCTCAAAAAGAATTGTTTTCTCTCCTTCTCTTAAAAAAAAAATGGACAATTTAAATAAGCATTTAAGACATTTCCATAGTGAAACTATTTTGCTGACTGAATACAACCATCTACTTACATTTATTTACTATTTACTTAAGTGGAAATAATCTTACCCATTATTCATGTTAATATTCACCTCATGATCGTTGGTATTGCTGAAAGAGAAAACCGCAGAAGATTGCCAGTCTTTAGGAATATAAATTTAACTTATATTGGGGTCTGTTTAAAAAAAAAAGCTTGCCCACAGTTATTCCTTAAACAGACATACTTTAAAATATTATACTATAAATCATGCATTATTTGCCTTACCTTGCTTTATAAACCATCTCTGAAATTTAGATTCTTCTGTTTTATAGCACTTCATTAATTGAACTTTAAAGAAGCAGCATCTTTTCATGAAATGTGTTTTATTGCTTCAAAATTTAGCTAATGATTAGCCAAAAGATGTTTGAATAGTTTTGAGTAACTTTTTTCTTAGCAACTTTCAAAACATGTTAAGTGCTTAAAGGTTTAAAATTTTTTAATTGACAAATAATTGTATATGTTTATGGAGTACATTGTGATGTTTTGATACATATATTTTTTTAAATGATCAAATGAGGCTAATTAACGTGTTCATCAACTCAAAAAATTACTGTTTCTTAAAGGTGTTTAAAAATGTGTGTTACAGGCCAGGTGTGGTGGCTCACGCCTATAATCCCAGCACTTTGGGAGGCCAGGGCAGGTGGATCACTTGAGGTCAGGAGTTTGAGACCAGCCTGGCCAACATGGTGAAACCCCATATCTACTAAAAATGCAAAAATTAGCCAGGCGAGGTGGCGTGCACCTGTAATCCCAACTACTTGGGAGGCTGAGGCATGAGAATCACTTGAACCCGGAGGCAGAGGTTGCAGTGAGCAGAGATCACACCACTGCACTCCAGTCTGAACGGCAGAGCAAGACTCTGTCTCAAAAAGAAAAAAAAAAGTGTGTTACAATTTCACACATTCTTTTCATGATAGCCTGAGAGGGAAAATTATTTTAAAATTTTATGTAACAGAGTAGCTTGATAATTTATTTTATGTTGCTTGGGAAAAAATAAAATCTTTTAAAATTAAAATAAAATTTCTTCTAAACCCTGAGACTAACAGAGAAATGGGGAGAGGAGGAGGTAAACAAAATTAGGCTATTTTAGTTTCTTGTCTACCTCTTGGTTTAGTATTTGTAGTGCTAACAGCCTCACACCCTCTTAAATGTAGCAGTTTGAAGGATAAAACATCATAATTCAAGAAAATTGTCTTATAAAAGCGATGCTATAATACTATACCGTATTAAAAAGAGATCATTCTAGAGAAGTTGGAAATTTTGAAAAAATACAAAGCATGATGGAAGGAAATACCTAATTTCATGTCATAAGATAGTTGTGTTAAAACTTCTAGAGTGTTTTTCTTCTACACATTACATAAAATATATTTACAGATACATTTTGTTTCTTATTTATTGTACTTAATGGATTTTCCATTGTTACTAAAATTCTTCAAAACTAATTAATTATATGAACATATATTGATTAAGCTTTTCCCCTACCATTGTACATTTAGTTGTTTATGGATTTTTGCTGTCGTAAACTCATGCTGTTAGCAACATCTGCATACATAAATTATCTTCATATTTATTTCATTTAGAAAGACCTGTTAAAAATAAAATATTTTATTTTATGAGTCAAAGAATAAAATAGACTAATAATTATCAAATTAATAGAGGCCATTGGATGATTGTGATTTTAGGTACTTAAAAATTTCTTAAAGTAGAATTTTTTGTGAATAGATTTTATGTTTCTCACTCTTGGGTATCATTTCTTTCCACCATAGTTCAGAAGGATAAGCAATTTTTTAAATTACCTTTTTATATATAAAATATACTATTCCCTATCACAGAATCTATCACATACCCAACTTGCTTTGTTTAGTTGCCAGTCTTGAGGAAGTAAAGTATAATGGAATGAACTGTAAATTGGGCATCAAGAGACCTTGGGATGTAGTCCTACTCCTGTTACTATCTGTGTGAGCATGAGAAAATCATGTCACCTTTCTGGTTCTTTCATGTTTAAAAAGCTACCATTGTCAAGTAGCAGCTGCTAGCAATCAGGTAAGATAGTAAGATAATATTTGCTATGTGAATTATTTTTATTAAGTTACATCTTACTCATAATGCTGAACATTTTTATATCTTAATCAGCATTTTCCCTCTGTCATATAGATGATAACTTTTCTTTCATCTCAGGAAGTGGAAACAGAGCAATACTTCACTCTCTTTCTGCCAGCATTGAAGGACCGTGGATATGATGGATTTTTTTCTCCAAAGTCACGTGCCAAAATCATGTCTGAGCAGGAGAGAAAGCATGTAGATGGTTGTGCAATATTCTTCAAAACAGAAAAGTAAGTTAAGGAAACGAAGCACAATGGTGTACTTTTATTTATTTAAATTCTTACACTTTAAAATTGTCTTTGGTTTGGCCCTGTAAAATAAACAGAAAGCTAGAAAACAAGTATTACACAACTTAAAAGTGTTGTTAATGTTTCATTTCCCAGGCTGTGTATTTGGAATAAGGATATTTATTTTATTACTTCTTATGCTTTTATTATCAAATAACACTAAACATTTTGAGAGATACAGACTCGAATGGTCTTATATTTCAGAACATATTTTCGTGAAGTAAAATATTAGTTTTTTTGTAAAAAAAGAAAGTGGTACCTTTTAAGGTTAGCCCTAAGGGATCTGGGATTCTTTTCTGTGATTTTTTTTTTTAATAGTTGATTTTTGAGAATCATTCATTTTACCAATCTTTTATCTTTTACAATGAACATTTCATACAATTATTTAATCATTTATTCACTAAATGTATACTGAACATTTGCTTTGTGATAAGTCCTGTGCTAGACACAACAGACACAAAGATAGTCAAGACATAGTTCCTAATCTCACTGAAAGCTCAAATCCGGTAGGAAAAGCTAGGCATGTAAGACAATTACAATATCATATGGTGTATATATAAGATAGAGATATGCATGGATAGATAAGAGAGGCAGGCACAGAGTGTATGGAGGTAGAGAGTTAAAAGGGTTGACTGAGTCAGGGCAATGGAAAATGAAACGTGACATCTGATAGAGGTTGAATCCCATGGTTCATAATTTGGATTTGATACATTAGGGAATCATCTACTTACAGGATAAGCATATACATGCTTACAGCTATTTTCCAGTATTTCCCCGTTTTACATCTATTTTATCAAAGCCAATCTGTTTTTATTGATCCAGGCATATTATCAGCATGACATGCTATTTTAAGTAAACAAACTCAGTGAATTTGAAAGGTATTTGGTTCACTTCCCATTATCTATGCCTACTTTCCTGTCTTTTCCATGAATTTGTAGTAGAGATATTCTTATTTTGGTTAATGATTAGTAAAAAACCTTGTAATATTTGAAGTCAGAATATACTAAATTCTTCTAATGGTTTGGTAATTTTTTATGCATTTTAGAATAATTCTATTAAAATTACGTATCTTAACTATGGGAATATGTTCTGAGAAATGCATCATTAGCTGATTTTGTTGTTGTGGGAACATTGTAGAGTGTACTTACACAAACCTAGATGGTACAGCCTACTTTACACCTAGGCTATAAGGTATAGCCTGTTATTCCCAGGCTAGAAACCTGTACAGCATGTTACTGTAGTAAATGGACAATTGTAACACAATGACATTTGAGTCTAAACATATCTAGACATATAAAAGGTAATGTGCTGTGATGTTAAGACAGCTACAGCATCACTAGGTAATAGGAATTTTTCAGCTCCATTATAGTCTTATGGGACTACCGTCGGCATGTAGTCCCTCGTTGACTGAAATCTTGTTATATGTTATATGACCGTACTTAAGAGTGTTTGCCATCTGTCAGGCCTTTTCTAATTGTTTATATTAATTGTCTTGTTCAAATTTTAAAGCAGCCCTTACAGGCAGCTATACAGCTATTTCCTTGTTTTTATAGATGAGGAGACCAAGGTACAAACAAGTTCAATAACTTGCTCAAGTTACACAGTAGTCTGATTTCATAGTCCATGCTTACAACTACTGTAATCTTGAGGCTTCTTGTTTGAGCTTTTGATATCAGTAATATCTCTTATGAGATTAACTCATTTAGAAAAATTGCCCTGAATTTGACATTTGTTTTTTTTTAGACAGGGTTTCAGGGTCTTACTTTGTCACCCAGGCTGTAGTGCAGTGGCAATCATGGCTCACTGCAGCCTCAACCTCCCCAGGCTGAGGTGATTCTGTCACCTCAGCACCCTGAGTAGCTGAGACTACATGTGCATGCCACCACGCCTGATTTTTGTATTTTTTGTAGCTGTGTTGCCCTAGGCTGGTCTTGAACTCCTGGGCCCAAGCATTCCACCCGCCTCAGCCTCCTACAGTGCTGGGATTACAGGCGTAAGCCACTGTGCCTGACGATATTTGTTACCTATGTTCATACACAAATTTCCTTGAAACACCGTAACTTAAAAAAAGTACACCAGTAAACTTGAGACATCTAACATCAGGCTATTTTTCTATTTGCTATAGTTTCTTTCAAGATAATATGGAAGGTTTTTCTTGTTAACTCTCACAGTTTTGAGAGGAAAAATCTAAAATTCCTTAACAATTTACTAGAGGTAGTTAAGGCTTTGAAATAACAATTAGAACTGTTATCTGGGTATTTACAAATTGGTTCTCGAATTATTAAAAATGCTGTGAACTAGTTAAGTAATGAGCACATAGGAAATACTTACATGCATGCATCACCTGTTCTTCTTTTCTTCCTCAACTCTTTTTTCCTGAATGGTAACATGGATCTGGCAACAAATTAAGACTTTGAGTGTGATACATCAGTGCATTGTACCTCTTTTCAACTTCTTTCCTGGAATGACAGGACTATATACCTCCTATAGTAGAACAAAACCACCTTCTGTCCCAGTACCAAATATTTATCCAAGTCTTATTAGCTAGCTATTCAGTGCCAACCATTTGGAATTTAAAGTATTCTACCCTACCTGTATTCTTTCTTCAGATTGGGAATATAACATAGAGCAAAAAAAGACTGAGTTTTGAAGTCAGGTGCTTCTTCTATTTATTTAGCTGTATAATTTTGAAAGACTTACCATTTCTGGACTTGTTTCTTCATTTGTATTTTCTTGTAAGATCATTTTTGTAGAGGTTACAAAACTAACAAGGATAACTGCGGGGAGAGTAGTTCAACACTGTACTTATTCTCAGTCTCTTTCTTCTGTAATCAGAATATCTGATAATTCCTCATCTTCACTGATGACTGTTTAATCATACATGAAAAACTGTTACAGAATACACAATAAATAGAAACTATCATAATTACCATTTATAGCAAAATACTATAATAAAAATCTCTAATCCATCATGATGAAAGCATAGAGTATTGTTTAGTAAAGGCTAGGATGCAAGTTACCAATATTCAGATAATTAGAATGTAATACAATATTCTTTAAGTCATATTATTCTAGTTTAGTTTTGGGGGATTCAGAATCTACTTCTGGATTTGGCAGCACCTGTTTGGTCATCATTATGAACATTTTTTGGGAGTTACATGCATAAAGATACTAGAAAATAGAACTTTGAGTTATAAAATGCCAGATCTCAGCTTTTGCTTTGTCTTTTAACAAGTATTATTTACATTCCAAAGCATTTTATAAAATGCATTCATACATATGCATATGTTTTTTATATATATATAATGTATATGTAGAAACTGAGTTGTAAATACATTTTTTTTTTTTTTTTTGAGATGGAGTTTCGCTCTTGTTGCCCAGGCTGGAGTGCAATGGCATGATCTTGGCTCCCTGCAACATCCGCCTGCCGGGTTCAAGCAATTCTCCTGCCTCAGCCTCCTGAGTAGCTGGGATTACAGGCATGCATCACCACGCCTGGCTAATTTTGTATTTTTAGTAGAGACGGGGTTTCTCCATGTTGGTCAGGCTGGTCTCGAACTCCCGACCTCAGGTGATCCACCCACCTCAGCCGCCCAAAGCGCTGGGATTACGGGGGTGAGCCACTGCACCAGCCGAATAATTTACTGTTGACTCCAGTGGACTTATCCTTTGTATTAGAAACATTCCTGAAAAGCAACTGAAAATAGAAAATTAGCTGGGCTTGGTGGTGGGTGCTTGTAATCGCAGCTACTCGGGAGGCTGAGGCAGAGAATTGCTTGAACCCGGGAGGCAGAGGTTGCAATAAGCCAAGATCGTGCCATTGCACTCCAGCCTGGGTGACAGAGCAAGACTCCATCTCAAAAAAAAAAAAAAAAAAAAAAGACTGTACAAATATAGGATGTTGTTTATCTACTTCCTTATTTAACCTAGTCTCTCAGCTTACCTTTTCCAGTTAGTTACCTTCCGACACTCCCATGATTACTTAAAGGGACCAAGAACACATCTTACAGCATTTTATACTGATTATAGTAAGAACTTCTATTTGGTTTGGTTTTAACAGTGTTGGGATGTGATCCAGAAGGGGTCAGAGTTAACTTTTTGTGATTATACTATTGTCTTGACTGTGTATTACATTGTCCCTTTTTACTTATAATTGAATTCAGGGAGGGAATATTACTTAAATCCTATAGATTGCTTTAGTTTCTCATAGTTGGCAGTCAGTATCCTCTCTCTAGCATTAATTAATTATATCACAGCCCACAAAGTTATTTTAGACTACAAGTTGTTAAGAAATTGAGTTATGTCTTTATTTGAAGGACTGCTCTGGACGTGTTCTTTTGCACATGAAACATCCAACCTAATAATACTTCTCAAATCATATAAGGGGATTTTTTTGGTCATAGCAGTCTTTATTATATTAATATATGTTCTTTCTTTTCCATTTGACCTTTTGTCTAGTTTTTTTCCCCAAAATGTGAATATACAGAAGAATTCTTGGAATAAAGTATCACCAGGAGTAATGCTTTTAGCATCTGTGTACCAGTCACAGAGTATGAGTAGTAAGCTAATGTATCAAAAGAGACAAATTTAAGATTTTTTCATATTACCAAGGCTGTAGGACTTGGAACAATGACTGGAAAGTAACTATAAACCAATATGTCTAATTGAGAAGAAACATCTAATAATAGAAAGAATGGCAGAAAACCTCTATATTTCAAAATGTTACCTGTGTGGAAATCTGTGAGACAGACAGTACATGCAGAGTAGAGTGCATTTGGTTTGTATGGGAAGGGAATGTAAGAAGTAGCATTGTTAAGGTAGTAGGGATAGAATATGGGTAATTATATCTAACCATATTATAAATTTTACAGTTATAAACAAGTAAACAAGATAAATTGTAGACGATTACAGCCATCAGCACTAATGCTAGAAATCTCATTCTTTTAAAAGCAGAATACCTGAGAAAATCTTAAAGTTCAAGAAACATATCAATACTCTTATTTACTAGAAATAAGGAACTTTATTTGGTTCAACTAGTTTTCAACTCTCTCTTTGGTTTTCAACCCTTGGTGAAGCTGTAGTGATAAAACTTGAGTGAGAATGTGTGCGCTAAAGTTTCTCAGTGTCAGTGGATGGGAGTGTTAGTTATAATGACATATGCATCCTGTTTAGGAAGACTAGTTTTGCTTTTCTCGACTTTTGAAAGCAAAGACATTAAAAGAAGATACCTTTAAAAGGTTGAGAAGTTTTAAAAGTCAAAAGTATGGCAGTATATACCAATGAGAAAGAAGGTTGAAAGGGTAGTTGCAAGCGTCTAATAACCCAGCGGTTGCTCAAGATTTATGTTTAAAGAATTGTTATTTAAATGAAGAAAATCAATAACCAATCACGTATTTTTTAAAAGTTTTATGAACCTATGATCATTACCAAGAAACTTAAGGAAAAGAAAAGACTGGGTGAAAGTGCTAAGGCGATGAGGAGGATATTTTAACTAACATTATGCACTGTAAATAACAAGAAAGGAATGGACCCACTGCAGACTGTATAATCAGTAATTGATGATCAGCAAAAAACAGCTATATACAATTTATGTTTTGCTTTCATGATTTCTATTGAGAAGAATTTTCCTCAAAGTAGAAACACTAAGACCAGGTAAAGAGGAGAATGGCAAACCACGAAGGTGAGATTGGTAAGCCAGGAGAGTCTCTAAACTACACTAACTAGTTAGGTTTTCAAATGAAGATAATTATATCTTATGGTATTAAAGATCTTACAGAAGTGTGGTTAGAGAACTGGCAAAGGTAATCTGTTACAAATATTGGAGTAGAGAAATTCTAGGATTTGGGGATGGATGAACTATCAAACTTTTCAAAACACAGACTTGCCCAGCCTCAGTTTTCTTCATCTTTATAATGGCAATAGTAATACCTCCTACTGCAATTTGGGTTCTCCAGAAAGAAGACTCGGAGATAGTTCAGTGTTCAGGAGTTTGTTAGAAATCAACACCTGTGGAAAGAAAGGGGAGGAAGCAGAATTGGACATATGGAGAAAAGTGAAGTGTTGCAGGCCTGACTGCCTCAGGTGACTCAGCAGGGAGCTTTAGAGCTTATATGGCCTGTGAGAGTTAAATCACCAGGGGCCCAAATCCCTGGACCTTTTGCTTTTGATTTCTAATTGGATGGTGGTGCTCCCAGAAGTGACCTCTCATGTGACCATGTGACCATGAGTAGGCAGCTTTCTGCAACTGAAGCAATCCCTGAAGGACTGATTAGGAATCTGAGCAGTATATCTCCATGTGCAAATTTTAGGACTAACATATATGAAGTGCTTAACACAAATCTTGAGACTGGATAGATCCTCAATAATGGTAACTTTTTTTATTGTTATTTTATTATAATGTCCTATTGAGAAATTTAATTGTTTTGAGAGAAGAGAATGCATGCTCATAACATTTCTAAATGTCCAAAAGCTGGCAGGGATATTTAATCTGTTAGAAAATAGAATTACGTCCAATAGAAAATAGAATTATATCCCTTAAATTTGTACAACTATCTTATATATCTGTAAAAAATTAAAAAATAGGATGAAATTTCAGAGCACTTAATATCTGAACACGTGAACTAATGAGCAGAAGTTTATGAAGTCATACTTAACTGAGGTAATGATTGCTGCTCTTAGATTATTAATGGAAGGAATAAAAGAGGGAGGGACAAGAATCAGCTGAGACTGCAGAAAATATATGTAACAATGTTCATTACGGCATTAGTTAAAATATGTGAGAAGTTAACTTAAATGTCCAACACAAGTTAAATAAATTATGGTGAATCTGTATAGTGGACTATAATTCAGTCATCAAAATTGATTTGGAAGAATGTTAAATGTTATAGGAAATGTCCCTGATAGAATAGTATTGTTCTAATTGCGTAAAAATATGTGTGTGTGTGTATGTGTGTAGAGAAAAGTCTGTGGAAATATATTAACTTTTAAATGGAAGTATTGAGTTATAAGTGACTTAGTTTTCTTTGTTCTCATATCTCTACAATAAACATATTTAATCATTTTTTCCACTTTTTTGTTTTGAAGTACCTATAAATACAGGACTGACAAGACTTGTTTTAAAAACAAAGATCAAAACATTTCAGATATATATCAATTCATGTTTGGCTTATAATTAATATGGCTGTCCCCAAAGTGAAGTTTTAGTCTTTATTAACAAAAATACAGTTAAAAAATGAAGAAGGGTGTAGTTCATTTATGCCCAGTTATAGGTACTGCACCTTTGGGTAAACTTGAGTTGTTCAAATGAACTTTTCAAAAAGACAGACCCAGTTGTCAGTTCAATTTAAAGTTGTTGAGCAAATTTAAACAAATTGTTCAGATGAACAACATCACATATCTTATAAATAACTGATCATTTCTTTTCCAGAGAAGACATGGAGGGTTGGAGAGCATTGACATCTATTGTCAGATATTTAAAGTGGTGTCATTTGGAAGATAAATTAGATTTAATATATATTCTTTTAAAGAAAAGATCTAGATCTAGGTGTAACGGAAAAAATGGGAGAATACAGGAAAGCAAATTTTAGTTAAGATAGTTCTTTTAATTAGAGTCCTGTGTTCCCCTACCCCCACCCCGTAAAGAATGACCTGGCTTTGGTAGAAGTAAAATTATTCCAGTTCTAAAATACTATAATTAACAGGATTTTAAGACTTTTATACAGAATCCTAGGTTCCTGTAAGTATACCATAGAAGTTCTGTGAATATTTAGAAGATATCTCAAAAATTAAATATGAATAATTGAACCGTAATTTGAAAATAACATGTTCACTCACATGTTTCAAATACAAGTTTTAACATTTTAGAAATCATTAACATGTTCATAAAGTGCTGCTTAGTTGACTTGTTTTTGATGCAGACCTCTGAATCAAATTTCTTCATGCCTGCTTCTTTTTTCTGAGTATAGGGCCAGTTATTTACCATTTATAGCTGTGTGAATCAGGATTTTTACTAATACTCTGTAATCAAAACAAAATACAAAAATTAATTGGATACTGAGACTAATGTAAAACTATATCATCTCTGTCCTCTGATTTCAAAGTTTTGTATTCATCAAAATAGGTTGCTTGTTTTCAGTGGTTGATTTATTCTAACATAGTGCTGCTTTTATCTGTTTTATCTGTGGGAATCTCACCAGAAACTGTAAAAGGTATTCCACAGCTTAAAATTGTTTGAAGAAATCTGATATGGACAATGGTCAATCCTGTCTATAGGACACATTTTGAATCAGCTCACTCCTCTTGATTTCTCTTGCCTTTGTTCAAGCCACCATCATTTCTCTTTCAGATAACCTCACAAACTTTCTAATCTGCCTCCTAGTTAATAGTTCTTTAATTGAGCAGCTAAAGTAATCTTAAAAAAATGTAAATCAAATGATATCATGTCCTGGCTTAGAACTTTTATCTCTCCTCTTCAGCATCATTTCATACCCTTCCATTCTTTTCTAACACATGAACTTGCAAAGCTTTTTGCTGTCTCAGGACCTTTCACATCTTCTACCTGGGATGCTCTTAACCCTATTCTTCACCTTAGTAACTTTCATCTTTCATATTTAAGCTTATAGATAACCTCTTTAGAGGGTAGAAACTATAGTCACTTTAAGCACTGTGGGTTAGAAATAGGCACATAAACTGACCCTTTACACTTGTCCGCCCATCTGACACATTCAGAATTGGAGCAGGGAAGGGAATATTACTTCATTTAGTATAGCATCCTGTAGCATAGTAAGTCGATATTTTTGAAGAAACAGAAACTAGTTTCTGTTTTCAAAGCTTGAAAGTGGGGAGGAGATCTGTTATGAGACTAAGTATGTCTTCTCACCACTGAACACCTAGTGCAAGTAATGTATTTAGTAGGGTTTGATTACTCATAAATATTTCACAAATTAATACAATTAGGCTGAAAACGGTTGAAGGACTTGACTAAGATCCCACTGCGATTAAATGGCAGCACTAAACTAATTATATTAAATCCTACAACTCTGTAATACTTCATAATTTGGCATTAATGAAGGAAAGAAGATATTATTAGTGCAGAAGCTGTAATCACAGAGAGAGTCATTTCTTCATCTTGCAGAATCTGTTTCTCAGAATACTTATACCCCATTGCAGTTTTCTAGTAAAAGCCAGATGGAAAAATCAGTTACTCCTTAGCTGAGATAAAGGTGTGCCCCTGCATTTTGTTGACAGATACCTTGATGTGGTAGAAATAAAACTACAAACAGGGTAGGTGGATTGTATTCTTTTTATTTTTTCATAATTAACTTAGTTGAGATTGTGTGCACTTTTAAATACCAGAAGATTCTAGCAGTGGCTTAAATGAGGGAAGGGTGGTTTTCTAACACAAGAACTCCAGAAATAGGCAGTCCAGAACTGGTTCAGCTGCTTCCCCATTTTTAGAAGGTTGGCTTTTGCCTTCCTGCTTCTTATTTCATGGTCACAAGATGGTTATTATTTCTCCGAGCACTAGCTGTAAGGGGCAAGATATAAAAGCATGAAGGGAAATATATGCCATCTTTGTTAGGTGGGGCCTCTGAGAAACTTTTCACAATAGTCAGACTTCTTGTGTCTTAGTGGCCAGAACTGTATCACATGGCCACTTGCAGCTAGAAAATGACAAGGGAGACAATGCATAATGTCATGTTTCTTTCATTTAATGTCTTTCAGCATGATAGTCTAAGTACCTAAAGTTATTATAATAATATACCTTTTAGATTTACATTGGTGCAGAAGCATACAGTGGAATTTAACCAAGTGGCGATGGCTAATTCAGATGGATCCGAAGCTATGCTGAACAGAGTGATGACAAAAGATAATATTGGTGTTGCTGTGGTATTAGAGGTCCACAAAGAACTATTTGGAGCAGGTGAGTGCAGTGTAAAATATTCTTACTAAAAATAAACACCATCCCAAGTTTTTCATCTCAAAACAAGTGAAGAGAATTTTGCTGTTATTTATTGCAAAGTTATTTTCTTTTGAGGAAAGTTAAGGGAGATGGGCAGGAAAATAGCACCATTGTGTAAAGCATCTTATATTTGTTGGGATATTCTGTGCTGTCTAGCACAGTCTTTTTTACTTACCAGATAATATATGTAATAAAATCTTTTAAATATGCCATTAATCCCAAGCAGTTCTTTGAAATAGGGAATATTTTGATTAGGCTGAATTTATAAATTATGATGACTTAGTCCTCTTTTTGATTCATATTTTTAGCTTCTTGAGTGTGATTCTTTTGTCTTTCAGGTTAAGGACTTGGCACATTTTCTCTAGTTTCTTTGCTATATCTCAGTCATTGTCAGGGTAAGAGCAGGATCTTTTATCTACATGGTACTTTCTTTAGCATTTTAGATTATTTATAGCTTCCTTCAGAGTCAGAAACTCATTATGTACTTCACACACAACAGACCTTTTTTATCCTTCCTACTGCCTGCCTTTGAGCATTTCATTGTTTATTAGTACATTTTAAGCAAGAAAGGAGTGAGACCACGTCAGGGCTTTTTTTCCCTTGTACTTTTTGTAGAGGAAAAGATTATTTCTGCCTTGAGTATTGATTTGAATTATTCAGACCATGCATATATGTCAGACCTTCTTTTCTCACCATACTTCAGTTTATTCATTATCAAAGATAATCTTTGATCGTGAAATTTTGAACTTTTTACTTTTCTTAGCCCCTCCTTTTTTATCTACTTTTATGTCCTTTACAATCTTATTCTTCCCAAAGTTTGGTACTTTTTTTTTTCTGATATTGTGGAGAATTTCTTTTGTAGTTTTACTCCCCTTTTAATTTACAGAAGAGTAATTCTAAATAGTAGACACTTTCAAGTTCTGAAATACATATCTATTGTACTCCTAGAAGGGGAATTTAGTAATATAGTGCTTATGGTTCCCTTGAAGGGGAAAATTTTTAATACTGTGAATACTTAATCTATAGCTAAAAGTGACACTATAAAACTTCTAGGAAAAGAAGATAGCTTAGAAGATTTGGCTACAGGTATTTATCTTATGATCAAATTGCTTTAAATGTGACTATGTCAGATATAACAGATACTTCAGTTCCTTGTTATATCAACACTGAAGATAATTATAGCTTGGTAAGACTGGAAAGAAACTTTACCAAACTAGTAGACTTAGAAAATTAGGTCTTTTCCCCAAAGCTTATATTCCAATAGAAAATTTGAGATACTTTTATAGAAATTATAAAAGAAAAATTTCAATTTGTATGTTTACGGATAGTCCAATGGTTTAAAGGTATGTAAAGTAAAAAGTGAGAGATCCCTCCCGTCATTCGTACTCTAGAATAGCTCTTGTTGATTTCTCTATAGAGGTACTAACATACAGAATGTGAGTATGTATATTAATAGTTTTATATCTTGAATATTTTATGGACATCTGTCAGTAAATGTTAACTATGTTTAATTTTCAAAAATCTTAATGTATTCCATCCACCATTTTGGAAAGTACTATGTTAATGTTTATTTTAACAGAATTAAAAAACATAAAATTATAGGAATAAAAAAAAAAACTTTAGAGATACTCTAGTTGAATATTTCATTTCCCGAAAGAATCTGGTTAAATTACTGACCCAAGACTACATAAAACAATTAGTAAGAAAGCCAAGTCTAAAACCCAGGTGTCCAGACTTTTATAGCACACTACTCTATAATTCTGGTTTTTAAAATAATGCTATTTGGGTGTATGGTGTGAATTTGTTCAGGTAGCAACTCACTTGCTTATTTTATCTTATATAGATTAATATAATTTACTGCCTTTTACTACTGACCTATCACAGTTGTGCTGTGTTGTGCTTGGGAAATGCAAGGTGAATGAGTACTAGACAGTAGTAAGAATTTAGATTGAGGTTTAGGTAACTCAACTGAAAACCTGCCTTACTACATTATTGTGCTTTTTAAATGACAGATATTTAAAGGGCTGTACCAAATTTGTGGGCCAGATTTAGCCCATGGACTACAGTTTGCCAACTTGATCTAGGAGAGTAACTCCCATAGTAGGATTACCAGAATCTCAGCCCTTTAACTTCTAAGAATTACTTTATCAGATAAAAGGGAAGTTATAAATTCATGGAAAAGAGTAAAGAAGTAGCTATGGATCATACTGAGAAAACCTGAGGATGCCACATTTCTTCAAACATAAAGCATAACTGTGTCTTCTTTTTGTTATGTTTAAATTTAGGTATGAAGCCTATTCATGCTGCAGACAAACAGCTGCTTATAGTGGCAAATGCCCACATGCATTGGGACCCAGAGTATTCTGATGTGAAGCTTATCCAGACCATGATGTTTGTCTCAGAGGTTAAAAACATTCTGGAGAAAGCCTCTAGTAGGCCTGGCAGCCCAACTGCAGATCCTAATTCCATCCCGCTGGTGCTATGTGCAGATCTTAACTCATTGCCAGATTCAGGTATTTATAACATCATTTCCTCACTGCTTTCAATTTCACTTTTACTCTTGGGTTCAGAGGCCAGCTGGCTCCTAAATTTTGAGTAAATAATTTCTCTTCTAAATTAGGGAATGTGTCAGAAGAATCCCATGGATGGGACACAGAGTAATAGAAGAGAGTTTAATAAAGAAGCTATTTCCGAAGGTGTTGGCTGGTTTAAGGGAAACAAAGCAATAAATGATGCAGTACTCTGCCACTAGGGGATTTAGTAATAGATCTCTTTACCACTCCTCTACCTAAAAGGGAAAGTAGTGGGAGCTGTCTGTCATCAGAACTTGGAAAAAATACAGTTGTAGGAAAGGGACACATAATAGGAGTGATGGCTTTGAATTGCATGAAGCAGTCAATCCCTGGCAGACCAACAAGAAGGGTGCCAGGGGAATATATATTCTTACCTCACTCTGCTTCTGTCCTCTGATCTCCTGCCAGGCTGCCCATTGATCAAATCCAACCAGAAGTTAGAGGGGGGAGGGATTTGCAGTTGATGCAATAAAGATCAGCTTCCTGAGGCACAGAGTGTACTGCAGAAGGGTGATCTGAAGGGGCAGCCAGAAAATACTCATTACAGGTAGCTATCTAGTTTAATAATATTAGCAACTTTTAAGTGAATTCATTAAGTGATATTTAGATACTGTTAGTAGGTACAGAAGAATGATTAAAATTATCGTAGGGCTTCATATTACTTCTTGAGCTCCTCTAAACTACTTTATGTCTGAACTTATATCATTTTACTTTTTATAAAAATAATTTCTGCATTTTAGGTATCAAATAGAAAACATTAAACTATTACTGTTTTGCTAATACCAAAGCATATGTTAAATTTTGTATATTATCACTACTAGGCTATTTTAAGTTATTTAAAGTAAGTAACAATAAGGTTACTATAAGATAACCTAAATGCCTCCACTTGGAATATTAAAAAAGTCACTGAACTTGAACATCTTTTTCTTCTTAGCAAATAATGCTGAAATCATTGTTAATAAATATCTGTCTTTAACCCCAGCCTGATTGGCACTTTAACCACATGTTCCTTTCTTAAGTTGAATTACTCTCAAGTGCAAGTTTTTCTCCCATTGTATTTGATTTGTTAAAGCCAGTTAACTGGCATTTGGCAACACAACGCAGTGAAATGACTTTGGTGCCAGACTGTCATGGTTGGATCCTGATTCTGCTCCTTACGAACTGTGCAATCTGTGACTAAGTTCCTCATTTTTCCTTTTATTTTTTTGTTTTGAGACAGAGTTGCGCTCTTGTTGCCTAGGTTGGAATGCAATGGTGCAGTCTCGACTCACTGCAACCTCTGCCTCCCGGGTTCAAGCGATTCTCCTGCCTCAGCCTCCCAGTAGCTGGGATTACCGGTGCATGCCACCACGCCCAGCTAATTTTTGTATTTTTAGTAGAGACAGGCTTTAACCATGTTGGCCAGGCTGGTCTCAAACTCCTGACCTCAGGTGATGCACCCACCTCGGCCTCTGAAAGTGTTGGGAGTTTACAGGCGTAAGCCACCACACCCAGCCTAGTTCTTCATTTTTAACAAGGGAGGAATCATGTTATCTACTTCATAGAATTCTGTGTGAGATTTACATGAATAAAGCACTTAGAACAGTGCCTGGCATGTAGCAAATACTAGGTAAATAATAGTGCCTTCTGAGCTATTTACAATACTGATAATTGTGCTTATCACACATTCATTATATCTTACTATCAATCCTTATTACAGATAGAAAGGTGACTCTAATAATGCACTAATCATCATAAGGGTTTTGATACTGTTTTCATGTTTGCTAATTCAGTGGAAGCAGTGCACTTTTCTGAATGCTATTCTTCTCTTCAGCCTTGTATTTTTAGCCAAGTGGTATATTTCTGGCATATAATATTCTTTATAGTGTCAGACTGAGAAAACTCACTGTAGCTCAAAATAAAGAATGATATTGTCTAGCTGACACTAGACATTGAAATGTTAAAGATGCAAAATCTGTTTTTGTTGTAAACAATTTTTATTAATATGCTCTACTTATATATTTGCAAAGTTGTTGCTTAGAATGGGAAAATGCTAAAGAGATAGTGGTTTGGAATAATTTTCCGAAAACATTTAGGGTTAATGCCTTCCTGGTGAATGCCATCCTAGGTCCTGGAAATCATCTTTGGCCTGAAGAACCACCAAGAAAACTAAGGATATCTTTTGAGTGTTCCTGATATATTTTGTTCTGAAATAGGCAAACATCCTTTGATTCATTTGATTGAATCGTATGAAATGGCTGGCATTTGATTTTTTATTTTTAAACAATGACAAAAGGTAGTTTTATATGGCTGAACCTAAGAAAACCATTCTGAGCCTGGTGGATTAACCTGGTAACAAGTCTTGGCTGTGAAGCCTTGTATAAGGTCTAAATGCTAAATGGGAGTGTCTCTTTCTCCTTTATTCTACCAGGTGTTGTGGAATATTTAAGCAATGGAGGAGTAGCTGACAACCATAAAGACTTCAAGGAACTAAGGTACAATGAGTGTCTTATGAACTTCAGCTGCAATGGAAAGAATGGAAGCTCAGAAGGGAGAATCACACATGGCTTCCAACTTAAGAGCGCCTATGAAAATAACTTGATGCCTTACACCAATTACACCTTTGATTTCAAAGTGAGTGGCAGCCTTTGGGCAGATGTAGAAATTATTTCAGATACAAGCATGTAACAAGAAAGGTGTAAATTCTGTATGATTAATTGTATAATCTTCAGGAATTTTTAGATTCTTAAAATCTCTAGGCTAAGTATGCACCTAGATATAAGTAGGTTCATTGGGTTTTGTGGCTATTGTTGTCTTAAATTCTTTTTGCTTTCTCGTTTGTTTAGATTTTAAATAATATAATAAAAACTTCTGAAATGCTCAGTAGGTACTAGGCACTTGTCAAAGCACTTTGTATATATCAATATAGTTAACCCTCACCTGCTCAAACCATCCCTAACTTTCAGCAGTAACCTCCCTCCTGCCCCTGACAGAAAAGCACTGAATATAGCAAAACTCACTTTGAATGAATTTATGTAGTCTTTTCTCAAGATTTTCTTTCTACCTTCCATTGATGTCTTAGTATCTTTAAATTTTTCAGGTTTCTTTTGGGGATGGGGTTAGAGAAGGTTGTACTTTGGTTCTATTTTATATCCATGTATTTGTACTAATATATTCCTAGGCAGTGGAACACTCTAAAAGAAAAAGACATTTTTTGACAAATACAAAAAAAAAAATGGAAAGGCCAATTGTACAGGACCAGCTCTTCTTTAGAAAGACAGATTGTGGTGGCTTTATGTAATCTCTTTTCCAGTGCTAGTTTTCTGATCACTCTGTGTACCTGTAACTCTGCTATTGTACCTCTCTTTGACTTTCTGGCATTTCAGGCATCTATAGTAGAATCTTATACTATCTGGAAAAATCTAAGTGTTAGAAAGCAGTTTGGTATAAGAAGCCTAGAGGGAATTTAATAAAATGCCAAAGGAAATTTACAAATGGCCTCCCTTACATCTCCAATAACCTTTTCTGTTTTGTGTGGGTTAGCTCCTTTCCAAGAAACAAATAGGAGGAGGAAGAAAAGAAATTCATGTGTTGTTACTAATCAGCTTTCATAATCATGAAGTGGAAAAAAAAGTGCTTAGAAATTGAATCTAATTTAGTATTTTTGCTATTAGAAAAAATAATTCAATCCAGCGATAGTTCGTTTTGTTCCAGCCACTCGTATGTAGTGATGTGCTGGTAAATATTTAATAATGAGCATTTTGGGAAAAAGCTCTGATTTGTGGTGGTTGCCGATTTCTGTGGTTTAAGTACTTTTACTGTAGCAGAATCCAGTCTCCCAACACGATACCATTGAACATAGAGTTGGGAAGAGGTGCTAAGAAAGCTAGTACTAGCTGACTGTAGCACATCATTGCTTCATTGCTTTTATGTAAGCTTAAAAGAACACCTTTTAATGGTACACAGTTTACCACAGCTTAAATCCTGTCCTTGTAACTATAGTGATATATATCTACCAGCGTAACCCAGACCTGTGATAAAGTTCCTGAAAATAAGTGTTTAGTAATTCTGCAACTATCATTATTGTTTAGGTATGTGTGTAGGTAAAAGAAAAAAAGTTTTTTTCTTTTCACATAGACTT